>NC_089272.1:26545279-26780279 GCF_963678975.1 Dysidea avara | reverse complement strand
AGATCAGCTAGAAATTAGACACAATGTAAGGAGTTCAGCTACAAGCAAATCACCGTGTAGAGAGTTCAGCTACAAACAAACCAACCTGTAGAGCGATCAGCTAGAAACAAATCACCCTGAAGAGAGGTCAGCTACAAAAAATCACCCTGTAGAGATATCAGCTAAAAACAAATCACCCTGAAGAGAGGTCAGCTACAAAAAATCACCCTGTAGAGAGATCAGCTAGAAACAAATCACCCTGAAGAGAGGTCAGCTACAAACAAAATACTTTGCAGAGAATTCAGCTACAAACAAATCAGCTTGTAGAGAGATCAGTTACACACAAATCAACCTGTAGAGAGATAAGCTAGAAACAAATCACCCTGTAGAGAGTAGCTACAAGCAAAACACACTGTAGAGAGTTCAGCAACAAAGAAACCACCATGTAGAGAGTTCAGCTGCAAACAAATCACCTTATAGACAGTTCAGCTACAAACAAATCACTCTGTAGAGAGATCAGCTAGAAACTAGACACAATGTAAGGAGTTCAGCTACAAGCAAATCACCCTTTAGTGAGTTCAGCTACAAACAAATCAACCTGCAGTGAGATTACCTACAAAAAAGCACCTTGTACAGAGTTCAGCTACAAACAAATTACCCTGTAGAGAGATCGGCTACAAACAAATCAGCCAGTAGAAATATCAGCTACACACAAATCAACTTGTAGAGAGATCAGCTACAAACAAATCACCCTGTAGAGAGATCAGCTAGAAACTAGACACAATGTAAGGAGTTCAGCTACAAGTAAATCACCCTGTAGAGAGTTCAGCTAAAACAAATCAACCTGCAGAGAGATCAGCTACAAATAAATCACTTTACAGACAGTTCAGCTACAAACAAATTACCTTGTAGAGAGATCGGCTGCAAATTAATCAACCTGCAGAGAGATCAGCTACACACAAATCAACTTGTAGAGAGATCAGCTACAAACAAATCACCCTGTAGAGAGATCAGCTAGAAACTAGATACAATGCAAGGAGTTCAGCTACAAGCAAAATCACCCTTTAGTGAGTTCAGCTACAAACAAATCAACCTGCAGTGAGATCACCCACAAAAATGCAATTGTACAGAGTTCAGTTACAAACAAATCACCCTGTAGAGAGATCAGGTAGAAGAATTCACCTTGTAGAGAGTTCAGCAACAAAGAAACCACCATGTAGAGAGTTCAGCTGCAAACAAATCACCCAGTAGAAAGATCAGCTAGAAGAAGTTACCTTGTAGAGAGTTCAGTTACAAAGAAACCATCATATAGAGAGTTCAGCTACAAAGAAATTACCCCGTAGAGAGTTCAGCTAGAAGAAGTCACCTTGTAAAGAGTTCAGCTACAAAGAAACCATCATGTACAGAGTTCAGCTACAAAGAAACCACCTGTACAGAATTCAACTACAAACAAATTACCCTGTATAGAGATCAGCTAGAAGAAGTTACCTTGTAGATAGTTCAGCTACAACAATTCACCCTGTAGAAAGATCAGCTAGAAGAAGTCACCTTGTAGAGTGTTCAGTTACAAAGAAACCATCATGTAGAGAGTTCAGCTGCAAACAAATCACTCTGTAGAGAGTTCAGCTACAAAGAAACCGCCATGTAGAGAGTTCAGCCTCATACAAACCACCTTGTAGAGAATTCAACTACAACAAATCACCCTGTAGAGAAGAAGTTACCTTGTAGAGAGTTCAGCTACAAAGAAACCATCATGTAGGGAGTTCAGCTACAAAGAAACCACCATGTAGAGAGTTTAGCTGCAAACAAATCACCAGTAGAGAGTTCAGCTAGAAACAAATCACCTCGTAGAGAGATCAGCTGGACGAAGTCACCTTGTAGAGAGTTCAGCTACAAAGAAACCATCATGTAGGGAGTTCAGCTACAAAGAAACCACCATGTAGAGAGTTTAGCTGCAAACAAATCACCTGTAGTGAGTTCAGCTAGAAACAAATCACCTCGTAGAGAGATCAGCTGGATGAAGTCACCTTGTAGAGAGTTCAGCTACAAAGAAACCATCATGTAGACAGTTCAGCTGCAAACAAATCACCCTGCAGAGAGTTCAGCTACAAAAAAATCACCCTGTAGAGAGTTCAGCTAGACGAAGTCACCTTATAGAGAGTTCAGCTACAAAGAAACCATCATGTAGAGAGTTCGGTTACAAAGACACCACCATGTAGAGAGTTTTAGCTGCAAACAAATCACCTGTAGAGAGTTCAGCTAGAAACAAAATACCCTGTAGAGAGACCAGCTAGAAGAGGTTACCTTGTAGAGAGTTCAGCTACAAAGAAACCATCCTGTATATAGTTCAGCTACATTTCAAGTCACCCAGTAGAGAGATCAGCTGCAAAAAAATATCCTGTGGGGAATAATGGGCATGTAATAAATATATGTATATAATTTGTATAATTACTAATAAAATCAAAAATAATTGAAGTACTAAAATTCTTCTTTAAGTTCTTTTCTTCTTCCTGTAGTAAAGAAAAAAACACATGGGTTAAAAAAGCCCCAAAGCCAGCCATAGGCCGGCTTTGCAGTATACAAATACAAAAAGAAGTGATATCTAATCAAAAACAGCCAAGCTGTAAAAAAAGGTGCGGCCCTTGAAAAGGCCATGGTGAAAAAAGATGTGAAATCCAAGGTGGCGGCCAAGAAATGGCTGTGATGGTAGGTTAATGGTTACATTTTAATAACGACAATTCAGGTGAATTTTGTGCTGCTTGGTCTTGGCACCAAATTCACCTGAATTGTTGTTATTAAAATGTAACCATTAACCTACCATCACAGCCATTTCTTGGCCGCCACCTTGGATTTCACATCTTTTTTCACCATGGCCTTTTTGGGGGCCGCACCTTTTTTTACAGCTTGGCTGTTTTTGATTAGATATATATCAAGACACACGGTAGTGTGTCGTGCGGCCCAAGAAGCCGGCGCGCCACACCGTGAGTATATTGACAGGAAGAACGAAAACGTCATTTTCACACCTTTGTATCTCGGTGATCACTTATCTGATTGGAACCAAATTTGCTACACAGTTGCCCGCCAGCCAAGGGAGTCTACATTCCAAATTTGAAGGCAATCGCTCGAGCCATTTCCGAGATACGAGCTGCCAAAGTTTCGTTTTTTTTTCTTCGTTTTTTTTTCTTCGTTTTTTTTCTTCTTCTTCTCCGTCTTTTCGCACACTTGCAAAAAGTGCTGTAACTCGCAAACGCGTACTCCGATCGCCTTGAAATTTGGCACACAGAACGGGAGTCCAAAGGCGAATCCTGGCATCAACTTTGGTACAAATCCGATGAATGGTTCAGGAGTTATGACCGATTATTCGCGTAAAACAAGATCGATTTGTTGTCATGCCTACAGGGTAAACCGCTTCATGGAATGAGTTGAAAATTGCTATGTAGATGGAGTAACCATCGTAGGAGTGCCTTTCGGTGGTTTGAAAGGAATCGAGATAAAGACCATGGAGATATGACACAAAACCCAACCTGTGTCACAATTACGCGATCGATTTTTTATAAATATAAAAGTATTAGTTTTCACGCCTACTAGGCAAACCGCTTAGAGCAATGAGCTGAAAATCGGTGTATAGCTGGAATAATCTTCATTGAAAGTCCTTGCAGTAGTACAGAAGAATCGAATTACAAACCACTGAGTTATGATTCGAAAGCCAACTCCGTGTAGCAAATGCGAGATCGAGATACTCTAATAGAACAGTCACCCTAATAGAGCATTCGACTAATTTATTTACTCCATTATAGAATTTTATTACATCACAAGTTATTCTGTAGGGAGTTCAGCTGCAAACAGTTAATCTTATAGACAGTTCAGCAAGAAGACAGTCATTATGTGGAGAGTTAAGCAAATATATCACTATAGAGATTCAGAACATTACAAGTCACACTGAAGAAAGTTCAGCTATAAACAAGTCATGCACTGTGTAGAGAATTCAGCTACAATTAAGTCACTCTCTAGAGAATTCAGTTACACAGAATTCAGCTACACACAAGTCACTGTGGAGAGAGTACAGCTACAAACAAATTACCCTTTAGAGTGATCAGCTACAAACAAAACACTTTGCAGGGTGTTCAGCTGCAACAAATCAACCTTTAGAGCGATCAGCAATGAACAAATCAACACAAATCTACCTGTAGAGAGATAGGCTAGAAACAAATCACCCTGTAGAGAGTTCAGCTACAAAAAATCACCCTGTAGAGACATCAGCTAGAAACTAGACACAATGTAAGGAGTTCAGCTACAAGCAATCACCCTGTAGAGAGTTCAGCTAAAACAAATCAACCTGCAGAGAGATCAGCTACAGACAAATCACCTTATAGAGAGTTTAGCTACAAACAGATTACATGTAGAGAGATCGGCTACAAACAAATCAACCTGCAGAGAGATCAGCTACAGACAAAACACCTTATAGAGAGTTTAGCTACAAACAGATTACATGTAGAGAGATCGGCTACAAACAAATCAACATGCAGAGAGATCAGCTACACACAAATCAACTTGTAGAGAGATCAGCTAAAACAAATCAACCTGCAGAGAGATCAGCTACAAACAAATCACCTTATAGATAGTTCAGCTACAAACAAATTACCTTGTAGAGAGATCGGCTACAAACAAATCAACCTGCAGAGTGATCAGCTACACACAATTCAACTTGTAGAGAGATCAGCTACAAACAAATCACCCTGTAGAGAGATCAGCTAGAAACTACACACAATTTAAGGAGTTCAGCTACAAGCAAATCACCCTGTAGAGAGTTCAGCTACAAACAAACCAACCTGTAGAGCGATCAGCTAGAAACAAATTACCCTGAAGAGAGGTCAGCTACAAAAAATCACCTTGTAGAGAAATCAACTACAAACAAAACACTTTGCAGAGAGTTCAGCTACAAACAAATCAACCTTTAGAGCGATTAGCAACAAACAAATCAACCTGTAGAGAGATAAGCTAGAAACAAATCACTCTGTAGAGAGTTCAGCTAAAACAAATCCATCTGCAGAGAGATCAGCTATGTACAAATCACCTTATAGATAGTTCAGCTAGAAACAAATTACCTTGTAGAGAGATCGGCTACAAACAAATCACCCTGCAGAGAGAACAGCTACAAACTAGACACAAAGTATGGAGTTCAGCTACAAGCAAATTACCCTGTAGAGATTTCATCTACAAACAAATCAACCTGTAGAGCAATCAGCTAGAAACAAATCACCCTGAAGAGAGGTCAGCTACAAAAAATTACCCTGTAGAGAGATCAGTTAGAAACAAATCACCCTGAAGAGAGGTCAGCTACAAAAAAATCACCCTGTAGAGAGATCGGCTACAAACAAATCAACCTGCAGGGAGATCAGCTACACACAAATCAACTTGTAGAGAGTTCAGCTACAAACAAATTACCCTGTAGAGAGATCGGCTACAAACAAATCAGCCTGTAGAGAGTTCAGCTAAAACAAATCAACCTGCAGAGAGATCAACTACAAACAAATCACCTTATAGAGAGTTCAGCTACAAACAAATTACCCTATAGAGAGATCGGCTACAAACAAATCAACCTGCAGAGAGATCAGCTACACACAAATCAACTTGTAGAGAGATCAGCTACAAACAAATCACCCTGTAGAGGGATCAGCTAGAAACTACACATAATGTAAGGAGTTCAGCTACAAATAAATCACCCTGTAGAGAGTTCAGCTAAAACAAATCAACCTGCAGAGAGATCAGCTACAAACAAATCACCTTTTAGACAGTTCAGCTACAAACAAATTACCTTGTAGAGAGATTGGCTACAAACAAATCAACCTGCAGAGAGATCAGCTACACACTTGTAGAGAGATCAGCTACAAACAAATCACCCTGTAGAGAGATCAGCTAGAAACTAGACACAATGTAAGGAGTTCAGCTACAAGCAAATCACCCTGTAGAGAGTTCAGCTACAAACAAACCAACCTGTAGAGCGATCAGCTAGAAACAAATCACCCTGAAGAGAGGTCAGCTACAAAAAATCACCTTGTAGAGAGATCAACTACAAACAAAACATTTTGCAGAGAGTTCAGCTACAAACAAATCAACCTTTAGAGTGATCAGAAACAAACAAATCAACCTGTACAGAGATCATCTAGAAACAAATCAACCTGCAGAGTTATCAGCTACAAACAAATCAGCTTGTAGAGAGATCAGTTACACACAAATCAACCTGTACAGAGATAAGCTAAAAACAAATCAGAGTTCAGCTAAAACAAATCAATCTGCAGAGAGATTAGCTACATACAAATCATCTTATAGATAGTTCAGCTACAAACAAATTACCTTGTAGAGAGATCGGCTACAAACAAATTACCCTGTAGAGAGATCAGCTACACACAAATCAACTTGTATAGAGATCAGCTACAAACAAATCACCCTGTAGAGAGATCAGCTAGAAACTACACACAATGTAAGGAGTTCGGCTACAAACAAATCACCCTGTAGAGAGATCAGCTACAAACTAGACACAAAGTAAGGAGTTCAGCTACAAGCAAGTTACCCTGTAGAGAGTTCATCTACAAGCAAATCAACCTACAGAGCAATCAGCTAGAAACAAATCACCCTGAAGAGAGGTCAGCTACAAAAAATCACCCTGTAGAGATATCAGCTAGAAACAAATCACCCTGAAGAGAGGTCAGCTACAAAAAAATCACTCTGTAGAGAGATCAGCTAGAAACAAATCACCCTGAAGAGAGGTCAGCTACAAACAAAACACTTTGCAGAGAATTCAGCTACAAACAAATCAGCTTGTAGAGAGATCAGTTACACACAAATCAACCTGTCGAGAGATAAGCTAGAAACAAATCACCCTGTAGAGAGTTCAGCTACAAGCAAAACACCCTGTAGAGAGTTCAGCAACAAAGAAACCACCATGTAGAGAGTTCAACTGCAAACAAATCACCTTATAGAGAGTTCAGCTACAAACAAAATCACCCTGTAGAGAGATCAGCCAGAAACTAGACACAATGTAAGGAGTTCAGCTACAAGCAAAGCACCCTTTAGTGAGTTCAGCTACAAACAAATCAACCTGCAGTGAGATCACCTACAAAAAGCACCTTGTACAGAGTTCAGCTACAAACAAATTACCCTGTAGAGAGATCGGCTACAAACAAATCAACCTGTAGAAAGATCAGCTACACACAAATCAACTTGTAGAGAGATCAGCTACAAACAAATCACCCTGTAGAGAGATCAGCTAGAAACTAGACACAATGTAAGGAGTTCAGCTACAAGTAAATCACCCTGTAGAGAGTTCAGCTAAAACAAATCAACCTGCAGAGAGATCAGCTACAAATAAATCACTTTATAGACAGTTCAGCTACAAACAAATTACCTTGTAGAGAGATCGGCTACAAATTAATCAACCTGTAGAAAGATCAGCTACACACAAATCAACTTGTAGAGAGATCAGCTACAAACAAATCACCCTGTAGAGAGATCAGCTAGAAACTAGACACAATGTAAGGAGTTCAGCTACAAGTAAATCACCCTGTAGAGAGTTCAGCTAAAACAAATCAACCTGCAGAGAGATCAGCTACAAATAAATCACTTTATAGACAGTTCAGCTACAAACAAATTACCTTGTAGAGAGATCGGCTGCAAATTAATCAACCTGCAAAGAGATCAGCTACACACAAATCAACTTGTAGAGAGATCAGCTACAAACAAATCACCCTGTAGAGAGATCAGCTAGAAATTAGATACAATGCAAGGAGTTCAGCTACAAGCAAAATCACCCTTTAGTGAGTTCAGCTACAAACAAATCAACCTGCAGTGAGATCACCCACAAAAACGCACTTGTACAGAGTTCAGTTACAAACAAATTACCCTGTAGAGAGATCAGGTAGAAGAATTCACCTTGTAGAGAGTTCAGCAACTAGGGACCCGCCGATTATGCTCATAATTTTACCTATTATGCTATGCTGCACTGCTCAAAAATTTACCTATTATGCTTAAATTTATGCTCAATACTTACCCATTATGCTCAAATTATGCCCAATTATTTATGCCTCAGTTCTCATGCTCTGCCAATAATTTCCAATCTATGGATAAATAATAAGTGGCTGAAGCACAAACTTACTTGTCAAAATGCATATCACAGAAAAGATCGATATACTCTAATAGAACAGTCAGCTATGTGATTGTTCTATTAGAGTTACTGACTGTTCTATTAGAGTATATCGATCTTTCTGTGATAGCTATTTTGATAAGCAAGAATTCATACTATTACACAAATATTCTACCTATTATGCTAGCATTATGCTCAATGCTTTCAGACACATATTATGCTCATAATTATGCCAGCATAATCGGCGGGTCCCTATCAGCAACAAAGAAACCACCATGTAGAGAGTTCAGTTGCAAACAAATCACCCAGTAGAAAGATCAGCTAGAAGAAGTTACCTTGTAGAGAGATCAGTTACAAAGAAACCATCATATAGAGAGTTCAGCTACAAAGAAATTACCCGGTAGAGAGTTCAGCTAGAAGAAGTCACCTTGTAAAGAGTTCAGCTACAAAGAAACCATCATGTACAGAGTTCAGCTACAAAGAAACCACCTGTACACAATTCAACTACAAACAAATCACCCTGTATAGAGATCAGCTAGAAGAAGTTACCTTGTAGATAGTTCAGCTACAACAATTCACCCTGTAGAGAGAGCATCTAGAAGAAGTCACCTTGTAGAGTGTTCAGTTACAAAGAAATTATCATGTAGAGAGTTCAGCTGCAAACAAATCACTCTGTAGAGAATTCAGCTACAATGAAACCGCCATGTAGAGAGTTCAGCCTCATACAAACCACCTTGTAGAGAATTCAACTACAACAAATCACCCTGTAGAGAAGAAGTTACCTTGTAGAGAGTTCAGCTACAAAGAAACCATCATGTAGGAAGTTCAGCTACAAAGAAACCACCATGTAGAGAGTTTAGCTGCAAACAAATCACCTGTAGAGAGTTCAGCTAGAAACAAATCACCCCGTAGAGAGATCAGCTGGACAAAGTCACCTTGTAGAGAGTTCAGCTACGAAGAAACCATCATGTAGACAGTTCAGCTGCAAACAAATCACCCTGCAGAGAGTTCAGCTACAAAAAAATCACCCTGTAGAGAGTTCAGCTAGATGAAGTCACCTTATAGAGAGTTCAGCTACAAAGAAACCATCATGTAGAGAGTTCGGCTACAAAGACACCACCATGTAGAGAGTTTAGCTGCAAACAAATCACCTGTAGAGAGTTCAGCTAGAAACAAAACACCCTGTAGAGAGACCAGCTAGAAGAGGTTACCTTGTAGAGAGTTCAGCTACAAAGAAACCATCCTGTATATAGTTCAGCTACATTTCAAGTCACCCAGTAGAGAGATCAGCTGCAAAAAAATATCCTGTGGGGCATAATGGGCATGTAATAAATATATGTATATAATTTGTATAATTACTAATAAAATAAAAAATAATTGAAGTACTAAAATTCTTCTTTAAGTTCTTTTCTTCTTCCTGTAGTAACGAAAAAAACACATGGGTTAAAAAGCCCCAAAGCCAGCCATAGGCCGGCTTTGCAGTATACAAATGCAAAAAGAAGTGATATCTAATCAAAAACAGCCAAGCTGTAAAAAAAGGTGCGGTCCCCAAAAAGGCCATGGTGAAAAAAGATGTGAAATCCAAGGTGGCGGCCAAGAAATGGCTGTGATGGTAGGTTAATGGTTACATTTTAATAACAACAATTCAGGTGAATTTGGTGCCAAGACCAAGCGGCACAAAATTCACCTGAATTGTCGTTATTAAAATGTAACCATTAACCTACCATCACAGCCATTTCTTGGCCGCCACCTTGGATTTCACATCTTTTTTCACCATGGCCTTTTCAAGGGCCGCACCTTTTTTTACAGCTTGGCTGTTTTTGATTAGATATATATATACATACATGCATACATACATACATACATACATACACACATACATATATATATACATACATGCATACATACATACATACATACATACATACATACATACATACATACATACATACATACATACATACATACATACATACATACATACATACATACATACATACATACATACATACATACATACATACACACATACATATATATATATATATACATACATACACAAATACATATATATCAAGACACACGGTAGTGTGTCGTGCGGCCCCAGAAGCCGGCGCGCCACACCCGTGAGTATATTTACAGGAAGAACGAAAACGTCATTTTCACACCTTTGTATCTCGGTGATCACTTATCTGATTGAAACCAAATTTGCTACACAGTTGCCCGCCAGCCACGGGAGTCTACATTCCAAATCTGAAGGAAATCGCTCCAGCCATTTCCGAGATACGAGCTGCCAAAGTTTCGTTTTTTTTTCTTCTTCTTCTTCGTCTTTTTGCACACTTGCAAAAATTGCTATAACAAGCAAACGCGTACTCCGATCGCCTTGAAATTTGGCACACAGAAAGGGAGTCCAAAGGCGAATCCTAGCATCGAATTTGGTACAAATCCGATGAATGGTTCAGGGGTTATGACCGATTATTCGCGTAAAACAAGATCGATTTGTTGTCACGCCTACAGGGTAAACCGCTTCATGGAATGAGTTAAAAATTACTATGTAGATGGAGTAACCATCGTAGGAGTGCCTTTTGGTGGTTTCAAAGGAATCGAGATAAAGACCATCGAGATATGACACAAAACCCAACCTGTGTCACAATTACGCGATCGATTTTTATGAATAAAAAAGTATTAGTTTTCACGCCTACTAGGCAAACCGCTTAGAGCAATGAGCTGAAAATCGGTGTATAGCTGTAATAATCTTCATAGAAAGTCCTTGCAGTAGTACAGAAGAATCGGATTACAAACCACTGAGTTATGATTCGAAAGCCAACTCCGTGTAGCAAATGCGAGATCAAGATACTCTAATAGAACAGTCACCCTAATAGAGCATTCGGCTAATTTATTTACTCCATTATAGAATTTTATTACATCACAAGTTATTCTGTAGGGAGTTCAGCTGCAAACAGTTAATCTTATAGACAGTTCAGCAAGAAGACAGTCACCATGTGGAGAGTTAAGCAAATATATCACTATAGAGATTCAGAACATTACAAGTCACACTGAAGAAAGTTCAGCTATAAACAAGTCATGCACTGTGTAGAGAATTCAGCTACAATTAAGTCACTCTCTAGAGAATTCAGTTACACAGAATTCAGCTATACACAAGTCACTGTGGAGAGAGTTCAGCTACAAACAAATTACCCTGTAGAGTGATCAGCTACAAACAAAACACTTTGCAGGGTGTTCAGCTGCAACAAATCAACCTTTAGAGCGATCAGCGATGAACCAATCAACACAAATCTACCTGTAGAGAGATAAGCTAGAAACAAATCACCCTGTAGAGAGTTCAGCTAAAACAAATCAATCTACAGAGAGATCAGCTACGTACAAATCACCTTATAGATATTTCAGCTACAAACAAATTACCTTGTAGAGAGATCAGCTTCAAACAAATCACCCTGCAGAGAGAATAGCTACACATATATCAACTTGTATAGAGATCAGCTACAAACAAATCACCCTGTAGAGAGATCAGCTACAAACTAGACACAAAGTAAGGAGTTCAGCTACAAGCAAATTACCCTGTAGAGAGTTCATCTACAAACAAATCAACCTGTAGAGCAATCAGGTGGAAACAAATCACCCTGAAGAGAGGTCAGCTACAAAAAATCACCCTGTAGAGAGATCAGCTAGAAACAAATCACCCTGAAGAGAGGTCAGCTACAAAAAAATCACCCTGTAGAGAGATCAGCTACAAACAAATTGCCCTGTAGAGAGATCGGCTACAAACAAATCAACCTGCAGAGAAATCAGCTACACACAAATCAACTTGTAGAGAGTTCAGCTACAAACAAATTACCCTGTAGAGAGATCGGCTACAAACAAATCAGCCTGTAGAGAGATCAACTACAAACAATTCACCTTATAGAGAGTTCAGCTACAAACAAATTACCGTATAGAGAGATCGGCTACAAACAAATCAACCTGCAGAGAGATCAGCTACACACAAATCAACTTGTAGAGAGATCAGCTACAAACAAATCACCCTGTAGAGAGATCAGCTAGAAACTACACACAATGTAAGGAGTTCAGCTACAAATAAATCACCCTGTAGAGAGTTCAGCTAAAACAAATCAACCTGCAGAGAGATCAGCTACAAACAAATCACCTTTTAGACAGTTCAGCTACAAACAAATTGCCTTGTAGAGAGATCGGCTACAAACAAATCAACCTGCAGAGAGATCAGCTACACACAATTCAACTTGTAGAGAGATCAGCTAGAAACTAGACACAATGTAAGGAGTTCAGCTACAAGCAAATCACCCTGTAGAGAGTTCAGCTACAAACAAACCAACCTGTAGAGCGATCAGCTAGAAACAAATTACCCTGAAGATAGGTCAGCTACAAAAAATCACCCTGTAGAGATATCAGCTAGAAATAAATCACCCTGAAGAGAGGTCAGCTACAAAAAATAACCTTGTAGAGAGATCAACTACAAACAAAACATTTTGCAGAGAGTTCAGCTACAAACAAATCAACCTGTAGAGAGATCATCTAGAAACAAATCAACCTGCAGAGTGGTCAGCTACAAACAAATCAGCTTGTAGAGAGATCAGTTACACACAAATCAACCTGTACAGAGATAAGCTAAAAACAAATCAGAGTTCAGCTAAAACAAATCAATCTGCAGAGAGATTAGCTACATACAAATCACCTTATAGATAGTTCAGCTAAAAACAAATTACCTTGTAGAGAGATCGGCTACAAACAAATCACCCTGTAGAGAGATCAGCTACACACAAATCAACTTGTATAGAGATCAGCTACAAACAAATCACCCTGTAGAGAGATCAGCTAGAAACTACACACAATGTAAGGAGTTCAGCTACAAACAAATCACCCTGTAGAGAGATCAGCTACAAACTAGACACAAAGTAAGGAGTTCAGCTACAAGCAAGTTACCCTGTAGAGAGTTCATCTACAAGCAAATCAACCTGCAGAGCAATCAGCTAGAAACAAATCACCCTGAAGAGAGGTCAGCTACAAAAAATCACCCTGTAGAGAGATCAGCTAGAAACAAATCACCCTGAAGAGAGGTCAGCTACAAACAAAACACTTTGCAGAGAATTCAGCTACAAACAAATCAGCTTGTAGAGAGATCAGTTACACACAAATCAACCTGTAGAGAGATAAGCTAGAAACAAATCACCCTGTAGAGAGTTCAGCTACAAGTAAAACACCCTGTAGAGAGTTCAGCAACAAAGAAACCACCATGTAGAGAGTTCAGCTGCAAACAAATCACCTTATAGAGAGTTCAGCTACAAACAAATCACCCTGTAGAGAGATCAGCCAGAAACTACACACAATGTAAGGAGTTCAGCTACAAGCAAATCACCCTTTAGTGAGTTCAGCTACAAACAAATCAACCTGCAGTGAGATCACCTACAAAAAAGCACCTTGTACAGAGTTCAGCTACAAACAAATTACCCTGTAGAGAGATCGGCTACAAGCAAATCAACCTGTAGAAAGATCAGCTACACACAAATCAACTTGTAGAGAGATCAGCTACAAACAAATCACCCTGTAGAGAGATCAGCTAGAAACTAGACACAATGTAAGGAGTTCAGCTACAAGTAAATCACCCTGTAGAGAGTTCAGCTAAAACAAATCAACCTGCAGAGAGATCAGCTACAAATAAATCACTTTATAGACAGTTCAGCTACAAACAAATTACCTTGTAGAGAGATCGGCTGCAAATTAATCAACCTGCAGAGAGATCAGCTACACACAAATCAACTTGTAGAGAGATCAGCTACAAACAAATCACCCTGTAGAGAGATCAGCTAGAAACTAGATACAATGCAAGGAGTTCAGCTACAAGCAAAATCACCCTTTAGTGAGTTCAGCTACAAACAAATCAACCTGCAGTGAGATCACCCACAAAAACGCACTTGTACAGAGTTCAGTTACAAACAAATCACCCTGTAGAGAGATCAGGTAGAAGAATTCACCTTGTAGAGAGTTCAGCAACAAAGAAACCACCATGTAGAGAGTTCAGCTGCAAACAAATCACCCAGTAGAAAGATCAGCTAGAAGAAGTTACCTTGTAGAGAGTTCAGTTACAAAGAAACCATCATATAGAGAGTTCAGCTACAAAGAAATTACCTGTAGAGAGTTCAGCTAGAAGAAGTCACCTTGTAAAGAGTTCAGCTACAAAGAAACCATCATGTACAGAGTTCAGCTACAAAGAAACCACCTGTACAAAATTCAACTACAAACAAATCACCCTGTATAGAGATCAGCTAGAAGAAGTTACCTTGTAGATAGTTCAGCTACAACAATTCACCCTGTAGAAAGATCAGCTAGAAGAAGTCACGTTGTAGAGTGTTCAGTTACAAAGAAACTATCATGTAGAGAGTTCAGCTGCAAACAAATCACTCTGTAGAGAGTTCAGCTACAAAGAAACCGCCATGTAGAGAGTTCAGCCTCATACAAACCACCTTGTAGAGAATTCAACTACAACAAATCACCCTGTAGAGGAGAAGTTATCTTGTAGAGAGTTCAGCTACATCATGTAGGGAGTTCAGCTACAAAGAAACCACCATGTAGAGAGTTTAGCTGCAAACAAATCACCTGTAGAGAGTTCAGCTAGAAACAAATCACCCCGTAGAGAGATCAGCTGGACGAAGTCACCTTGTAGAGAGTTCAGCTACAAAGAAACCATCATGTAGACAGTTCAGCTGCAAACAAATCACCCTGCAGAGAGTTCAGCTACAAAAAAATCACCCTGTAGAGAGTTCAGCTAGACGAAGTCACCTTATAGAGAGTTCAGCTACAAAGAAACCATCATGTAGAGAGTTCGGCTGCAAAGACACCACCATGTAGAGAGTTTAGCTGCAAACAAATCACCTGTAGAGAGTTCAGCTAGAAACAAAATACCCTGTAGAGAGACCAGCTAGAAGAGGTTACCTTGTAGAGAGTTCAGCTACAAAGAAACCATCCTGTATATAGTTCAGCTACATTTCAAGTCACCCAGTAGAGAGATCAGCTGCAAAAAAATATCCTGTGGGGAATAATGGGCATGTAATAAATATATGTATATAATTTGTATAATTACTAATAAAATTAAAAATAATTGAAGTACTAAAATTCTTCTTTAAGTTCTTTTCTTCTTCCTGTAGTAAAGAAAAAAACACATGGGTTAAAAAAGCCCCAAAGCCAGCCATAGGCCGGCTTTGCAGTATACAAATACAAAAAGAAGTGATATCTAATCAAAAACAGCCAAGCTGTAAAAAAAGGTGCGGCCCTTGAAAAGGCCATGGTGAAAAAAGATGTGAAATCCAAGGTGGCGGCCAAGAAATGGCTGTGATGGTAGGTTAATGGTTACATTTTAATAACGACAATTCAGGTGAATTTTGTGCCGCTTGGTCTTGGCACCAAATTCACCTGAATTGTTGTTATTAAAATGTAACCATTAACCTACCATCACAGCCATTTCTTGGCCGCCACCTTGGATTTCACATCTTTTTTCACCATGGCCTTTTGAAGGGCCGCACCTTTTTTTACAGCTTGGCTGTTTTTGATTAGATATATATATACATACATGCATACATACATACATACATACATACATACATACATACATACATACATACATACATACATACATAAATACATACATACATACATACATACATACATACATACATACATACATACATACATAAATACATACATACATACATACATACATACATACATACATACATACATACATACATAAATACATACATACATACATACGTACGTACGTACATACAGTACAGTACAGTACATACACCATAGTTTACTCACTTATGTTTTCATTGGGAATAGTCCTATTTTCATTAGTAGCAGAAGTAACATTACCAACTGCCACAGCAAACTTCTCAATAGTTCTCAGAAACTCTTCACCAATCATTGGTAACCCCAACTATTAGAATACAGGCAATTTCAATGAATAATTATTTTTGAAAAATGTAGTTACACAATGTTGCTACATACACATACAATTATATAATTAACATCATGTGAACTTTTCATATAGTTCTATAATGCAGTTCTCTAAAGTATATGGTTATACATACAGTATACTTGAACTCACATTTCGTGACTGTGCAAATGTGATATTCCTTTTATCATTCAGCAAACTACTGACTGTGGTTGCAGTATTCTAGTAGTAGTAGCAGCACACAATATTCAATAAAGCATATTCAGTTGACAATAATCTCAGAGTGATGATGATTATTAGGTGAATATCTAGTGATATACGTAATGGTGTATGCAGTTTAATTCCTTAAATGTGTGAAAAAAGGGCACGTGGACACAAACTACATCCTGTAACACAACAGGTCATATCTCAGTACTGGAACAGACTAATGTTTAATAAGTGGTGAAATATGCATGACTAAAGCATTATGGCATAAAAAGTTATGAGTTGTGAAAGTTTGAAAAAAATAGGTAAATATTGTGTGCCCACATGCCCTGTTTTTGCAGGCCTGGTCACAAATGTTGTTCTAACAGTCAGTGATCCCAACTATTCAGGTTCCTTTTAAAGTCCACACCCATTTTTACTCTTTACAGCTAGGCTGCTTTGGAATCAGGCTAAAGTCACTTATGCTCAAAATCTTTCTGGCAATTCTTTTTGTATTAATCACATAATATTATTATTTGCCATACATTTGTTTCAATAGTGTATAGGAGTGCAATTAATCCCAAATCATATGGCTTGTTTTTGCAATTGCACTTTAAAAACAGCTATGATTGTGGCTGGACTGATGATATACAAAGTTGTCTTCTTAGGCCAGGACTTAAGTAAGTCTTGTAAGTAGATATGCAAAGCATATGGCTAACTACACATATGTAAGTCAGACTCTGTGAGTTCCCTTGCAGAAAGTTTATACTTTGAACTTCCCAGAGTCTGCAGCTAGACACTTATGTTTTATGTTTGGAAATATCCATATGAAAGTGATAGACAAAATCATTTCTCAAGTAATCAATTACTGTGAGGCATAATGGAAGTACTTCAGGTACGTATATTATTTGTTGTCTATATCAAAAGCAGAGTTCAAACTATCTCAAGCAAAAGCTGTTTTAGAATACTTTATGTAGTTCAGATACCCTATTACCACGAGGAGTTAATTTGGGTTGTATATACTTTTCTGTAGTACGTATGTATAATGTCTCATACAGAAGCAAATAATTTAACATTCAGTGCTGATAGTTGAGATTAAGCATGAACAAGAGGTAGTACAGTGTCCAAATGCTAGCAATGTGTTCAGATAAACACTGAGATGTTGAAGAAGTTCAATGTTGAAGTAGTTAGTGGCTTTTTAGCTACACTTAGATCTAGGTGTACATCTTAGATCAACTTAAGCTAGCTAACTAAGGGTGGCCTATAGTTCCCTACATAGCCCGTCCCTATTCTGCTCAATGAGCACGCTCTTATCTGCCAGCCTAATAAACATGTTTAAAATTGTTGAGTCAGATCTGAACCCCTTGAACATTGATGTTCTGCACTGCACGTGGCCCAGTCAGACCAATTATGGCATCCAATAAAGTAGCCATTACATACATTATTTAAAGCCATGCAAGTAACATGCAGTATTTCTAACATGGTGCACTGTAACCTAGACCTACCCACTATCTTGTCAGATAATTGCCAATGAATTGATTTTTAGCTTAATCTGTCCCTTCATGCAGTCTTTTAGCTGCATAGTTGCTAGATGATTTCATCTTGGGTGTTCTTCAAGCAGATACAGTACAGCTCATGGGCAATGTTGCATGTACACGCACAACACGCATGAGGTGCACTCGAGTGACCCGCGTGGATACAGTAAGGCTACGGTAATGCTCCATGACAGTGATTGGTTGGGCGCCATTTATTTATTTATTTATTTATTTATTACTGTGTAGGACTCCATCAAGGAGTATAACACTCAGATACAAAACAAAATCAAAGTAAATTCAGATGATTTAACAAAATGTCCTTAAAACAGTTTATAGATGGCTGATTGACCACATCTTCTGGCAAAGTGTTCCATAATTTAAAAAGTGGATGGTAAAAAGGAAAATAAGTACGAGTTGATTCTTGCTTGTGGGATTCTGAAACGTTGTGAATGACCTCTGGTAACTGATGACATTGATGTTAGTGAGATAGATGGAACTTCCATTAGACAATTGATTATCTTATAAAACACGACTAGTTTGCAAAATGTACGTTGTGATTCTAGAGAGGGCCAATTAAGTGATGTGAGCATGTTAGTAACACTACTTCTTCAGGAGTAATTGTTCATTGTATACCTTGCAGCACTACGTTGAATCTTTTCTATGGCACAAATATCAGATTGAAGGTGAGGAGCCCACATAGGTGAAGCATATTCTAGTATGGGTCTGACAAGGGACTTATAGCAATGAGATCTTACAGAAATTGGACAATGATTGACGTTCCTCCTCAGAAAAGCTAAGGCTGAATTGGCCTTATGACAGATGTTATGAATATGATTTTTCCAAGTAAGATGTTCATCAAATGTTACTCCTAGATATTTTTCCTTGGAGACCTTTTGAATTAGGTGATCAAATAAGTAATAGTTATGTTCAATAATATGATGTTTATTTGAAATTGTAAGATGTACACATTTAGCTGGGTTAAATTCCATTTGCCATCTCCTGGCCCATGCTTGCCATTGTATGCATACAAGCTGTAGACCCATGATGTGCGAAGTACATCATCTCTGTAGTAGGACACTAACTGTACATACGAGTGTTATGTTTGCATAATAATTATTGTTAGTTACGTAGCTTCATATTGCACCTCGTATTGCACAATTTAGCTATAACTAACTGCGTACAGTGAGTAACTGAGTTGGTAAGGCATTGGAACTGATTGGTTGGGCCTGTGCCATACCATTACCCACCTTAGCTATGCCACTGCTCCACGATAGCAAACTTTTCTCGAGAGCATCATGCAAGCTGAGATAACAGGATTCACCTATGGTGTTGGGTGGCAGACTTGGTTCAGTTCTACCAACTGTGAGGCCTCCTGTGTTGTACCGAATAGTTGGTCACTTACAGTAGCTACTGACTTGACCTGTCGCGGACTACAGTCAATATGGTAGCTAGCAGTAGCTACTGTAGACCTACATGGATCGGTTGCCAAGTAATGCTATAGAACCCCACTTAGTGCATTTTTCAAATTCATATTTCCTTTATCTAGATAGCCAAATGAATAGTCTACTGAAGTTTCAACTCTAGAAGCCAAGAAATTTCAAAGTTACAGTGCTACAAAGTGGCAAAAGCAAAAAATCGATTTGTACATGCACTGATAATGAACTACAGGCACTTAATAAAACAATCATAATGTACAAATACAGTCCTCTACCAAGATGCAACTTGCCCCATCGAATTCCCCATGAACAAGCAAATCCAATGCTGGGTAAGTTTTGACTTCCAGGCCTTTCCTATGACTAGGGGGGAACCAACGAAGGTAAATGAAGATGAGAAAAGCGATAGTGAACAGCTTGTCAAATGTAAGACAGACTAATGCTGATATCTTCTGTCTCCTTGGGAGTACTGACTCAAAACAAAGATTTTGGAATTCCTCTTGCTTTGGGGATCATGATGCTACCAAGGGTTTTGGCATTATCACTTTGCTTCATTGTGAAACAAGCGATTTAGAATTTACGGAATTTTATTTTTGATTTTGTGCAATAAATATTCCACTTATTGCATTCTGTGGGCCCTGCATGCATGTGTTTATTACATTCTACTGTAAAATACCGGTCACAAATGTTTGTGTGATTGTGTTGTATGAATCGAAGTTACTAAATTCAGTGGTGAGTGTTCTCATGCATGGCGAGTTTCTCTCATGGCTAGTGCTTATCCACGCAATGTTCCACAGGTCTTGTACAGTGCATTGCAAAAGAACGATCTTGCAAGAAGACACGAGCATTACTCGCATGTGTATACTAGCGACGTTACCTGTGAACTATATTGTACTTACCTACCTGCTACATGAGTACTTTATCAGAGTATTCTAATTCCTTCACTGCATGCATTTCTGCATATACATACTAGAGTATCTTGATCTTTACAGTCTGTTCTGAGTTATTTTATTAGCTAACTACCCTGAAGCATGCCTAGTCTCATGACTCTCGTCAGTCTTGTTCATACAGACTAGCAAGTGAAAGGCTAAACTCTGCATATCAAATCAGACAATGATGTTACTTGGGTTGCCAGGTGGAGTACCACCTGTGGTAGCGTGAGCCTATCCATGGCATTGTAAGTGGTCAGGGGGACCATCTACAGTGGTCCAGGAGGTCCAATGTTAAGAGACCAGTTGTAGCATGACAGAACCCCTACTGGAATTAGTTTCTATGTACAATGTATATACAGGGTACATGTATATATGTAACACTTTCACACCTCAGATCAAAGGAACTGCCTAGGCTACATTTTGTATGTAGCCCAGCTAGCAGGGCTACATA
Organism: Dysidea avara; assembly: GCF_963678975.1. Classification (NCBI taxonomy): domain Eukaryota; kingdom Metazoa; phylum Porifera; class Demospongiae; order Dictyoceratida; family Dysideidae; genus Dysidea; species Dysidea avara. Next base: position 26,759,639 of record NC_089272.1, on the reverse strand, counting down.
CGAAATGTAGCAGGGCTACAATACAACTAGGCTGTTTTGACTGCTAAACTATTTTGACATATAAGGAAGATCAGGGGTGAATGAGGTAATTACAACTATTATGCAATACTTTGAAGTTGTATTTAAAGCCTTAAATCAATCAGTTTAAAGCCTTTGGAGTTACTTCATGTATTAGAGAGTACTTTTGATGTACTTGAAAGTGCTTTTGATGTGGTTTGGTATAGTTTCAAAAAAGTTTCAACTATAGCGCTGGCACTTACTATGTAAGGTTTTCAAAATGTTTAAGAAACCTGTATCACCAAGAGATAGTTTTATTGTGGGATTCAGTTTGTCTCAATTGAGAGCCACAGTAGACTCAATTGTAAGCCACATGAAATCCACAATGTAAAGTGCATCTTGCCTATATAGGTTTTATATACATTTTAGTAGTTCTAAAAGAAAGAAACACTTAACAACACAAATAGGCAGATCAAAGGAATTATTCCTTTGATCTGGGAAGATCAAAAGTAATATTTCTTTGATCTACCCATGCAAAGTGTTACATATTAGCTGTAACATGGGGCATTCGGGCTTTGCCTGATATGTATTCCCTCTGCCCTCGGGCCTGCGGCCCTTGGGCAGTCGGGCATACATATAAGGCAAAGCCCTCATGCCCGTGTTACAACTATTACATACATGTATATAAAATCACATAACAAACTCACATCCATGATCACATCAACAGTTTCAACAGTTTCATGTTCAGTAAGTGCTTCACTTGAATCTTGAGTAATTCTATTATAATAATTTAAAACCACATTATACATACTGTATGTACATACTGTATACAACAATTCACTTAAGAAATACTATAAGTATAAGGAAACATTAAGGATTATATAGGAGGTATACACCTGTAGATATACTAGTGAACATTTAATCCATACTTCAGTCTATACCCATGACTGAATTAGGGAATAAACGTTCACTATATCTGCAGGTGTAGGTGATCTCCCTTGTTTCCCTACTTTTTCTATGATCCCTAGTTGAACTTAAAATTCCTAATTTTGCATTATAATTGTTTGTTTATTGTTTTTGTAACCTTATTATAACTGGTGTACACTCGCATACTGCATCAAAGAAAAAGGATGGTGCCAGAGTTAACGTTTTTGTCTGAATGAGCACCCCAGCTATGACTCAAAAGTGAAGTGGTTGTTATGCTTCACTTTCCACTATGTTCAGCCTGTTACACACTGCTATAAATGAAGAACAGTAGGAGAAGTGCCTCTGCAATCAATCCAGTCGCCATGGAAAATACGGATGATTTCCATTTACAAACATAGCTGCTCCAGTATGGAAGTCATGCATTGTACCACAAATCAACACCTTGGACAATCAGCAAAAAGAAATAAAACACAAGGCTTAGTCCATGATGCGTGCATTGTACATACTGCGGTATGTCAAAAGGCATGTCTCAGGACGAAGCGACATCGAACAGTAAATAATCAAGCTTGTAGCCTTAGCTGTTATTGAGTTATGCTTGCCTGCCTGCCATTAGTCAGTAGAAAATTCCATTGAAAAAAATTTTTTTTTAAAAATTTTGTAAAAATCTATTGGAAGAATTTATCGTCATACTGAAGACACTTTTGGGCTAGGTTATACTTAACCAATTCTGTCAAGGCACCAGGATGGTATTGTAAAGTTGGTTTTTTAGGTGATTCTTTTGGCCAGAAAAACCCAAACCTCCATGATTCCTAATATACAGTACTAACGTACTGTATGATTGTTAGAGTAGAAGATACCATTCTTTATTGACTCAGTTTTTGATAGAGAAGGCAGCATTGTTAGGAACTATTGCTATACTAGATGATACAATTGTGCATAAGCCTCATGCAAAACTGGTGATTTGAAATAAGAATTTAACAAACATGTGAAATAAAAACAATATTGAAATTTAAACAAATAAAATATCCTCTTGGTAGAAAGTTAGTGACTCTACAGCTGTAGCTACATTAGATGTAATCAGACATACCATAACACCTGAATACATAATACGAAGTGGACATAGTCATCAACCTGCCAAGTGCCAAACAATGATTTCAAGCAAGGTAAAATAGTTTAGAATAGTCATTTCATTGTCTGACATTGTGACAAAAGTAGTATATGTGACTGGATTTTGGAAAAACGATCCAAATCGCACATTAGAAGTTCCGAGATAAACGGTTTTAAAGAATTGAAGCCAGCATAACTCTCCAAGGATAGCAAGCACGCGTATGAAATTTACACAAAAGATGCATCAATCTGTTACCTTTCAAGCCACTTCCAGTACTTGTAGCTGCTTGTACAGTTTCCCGCCAAATAAGATAGAAAATCTGAGCAGTTGGACGAGCGAAGTAGTATCACGAGTGCTCACAAAGGGGTGGAGGCTGGGGGGTGGCGGGGAGGGCAAAAGTTAGACCTCAAAATGGAGGCAGACCACGATTGGAGTCCAGACACGAGATTACAGGGCTGTGCTGGCTCCTTAGTGGCTGATATGTAGCAAAATCAACAGAGAACACGTCTGGCCAACATTATAAGGCTGTCCACCAGTAAACCACTGACTCTTGCCAAGCCAGGTCCTTCACAAGGCCTGAAACCGCCATTTGAGCACTCCATACCACCCAGAAAAGACGTGTGTAAAAACCAGCCTCGTGTAGTTTGAGTAGTGCTGAGGGTCAAAACTTGTAGTACGATAGTGTAGCTATCCACTGGTGGTGTTAGTTTGATTTTGCCTGATATGCGATTTGGATCGGTTCTGTAAAATCTGGTCACATATACACAATAATATAGCTTTCAAAATTTATTTGTATTCACAACAAATGGATGTCAGACCAGGTAGCAGTTTTATAGCATTTCTATCACTAAAATACAATTTTGACTCCTCTCTTCCCTTCTTGTTTTTTTATTGCCCATGAATGCAATTGCACTTCTATTGTAGCACAGTAGCAACATCATGAGAGGGGATACCCCATGCACCTGGCCCTTGATAGGGATGAGGTAATTATGCTCATGATTCTTTGCATTATTCTATTCAGAATTTCCTGGAAAAAGTTTTCATTACACTTGCACTATTCTCAAAATTATTCCAATAAATTAAACTAGAAAATTAATGCAGAATTGACTGTTTATAATTCTATGTTTAAATATACCACTTTGACACCTCAGACCAAAGGAAACCACAGGGTTATTATTTCCCTGACCACAGATATTGCCCTGTGGTTAGGGAAATATCATGATATAGCCCTGACCACAACTGCCTTTGATGCTGCGGCAGTTACAAAGCATCAGTTTCCTTTGATTATTTATATAGAACTGTTTAAAGTTTTGCATTATGGGTTTGAATTAGAGCTGCTTAAAGTTTTGCATTGTGGGGTTGAATAGAGCTGCTTGAAGTTTTGTACTGTAGGTTTGAGTTTAACATGTTGGTTTAGTTAGAGGCATTGTTGTGAAGCAAAAAGAATTGAGTGATTGCATAGTTCAATTACTAGGCATCACTACATAATCATTTTTGCAATGTGGGCATAGGCGGCTCCAGGATTTTTGGCAACTGGTTTCTGATCAAAAGCACAGCTAGATTTTAGGTGAAGACCAAAAAAAGAGGTCGACACCTCCTAAGAATGGCTATTCTCCACTAAATAAATTTGTATCACTGATAAAGCACATAAACATCTTTATTCACAACTTCATAGTTTGCTACACTACTTCTCTGAATACTGTGACTGCTATATTAGAGTAACTGACTGCTCTATTAGAGTATCTCGATCTAAACGCGACCAGTTTCCAGAACCTCAGAAACCCCCTTGGAACCGTCCCTGGTGGGGATTGTTTTTCTACACAGTACATTTCAACTGCATAAAAAGATGGCTCAAACATTCCCAACCTATATAAGGGTACTTTATTCATCCACAAAGTGGTGATTTGGTATCACTACAACCAGTGAAACCCACAATTATTTCTTTTTGTGCCCACAATTTAAACCCACAATCGATACTTGCAAACCTCTTTATAACAGTAATGTGGTGAATGCAGGTTTGTCTTCCTTCACCTATTAGGTGAGCATACCAGAGTGGTATATATTACTTATACCATGGCCACTCGGGATTTCTCTGATATATGTCCACACCCTCGGGCCTGCAGCCCTTGGGCTTGGGCATATATATTAGGCAAATCCCTCATGGCCATGGTATAACTACCATACACTTCGATAGACTGTATAGTAGGGACCACAAAGGAGTAGGCGTGGTCCACAAAATAATTTCACCCAAAAAATCAGCCTCAATTTCCCCTGACGACAATGAGGCAGTATTGGTTAGGTAAATCTAAGCCCAAACAAGCTTTCAGATTGACCCGAAATGCTTTCAACAAGTTGCTATGGAATTTTAAAAATAAATTATTTACCAGGATTTCTACAGACAGACTGATACCTACAGACAAGCGCAACTCAATAATGGCTAAGGCCACGTACGGGCTTCATTTTTTACTGTTCGACCTTGTTTCAGCGCATACCGCAGTACATACAATGCATTCTTCATGGACTTCCAGTGTCCTCCTTTGTGTCCCATTCATCTTTGCTGAAAGCAAAAAGTGTCGATTTGGCGGTAGCACATGATGGCTTCCCTTCGTACTGGAACTGTCCATATTTTCATAGTGGCTATTTTGATTGCAGAGGTGCATTTCAAACAGTTTTTGATTTGTACTGCTGTGAAACGGGTTGAACATAGCCGACAATGAAGTGTACTGAATACTTCACTCGACTTCATTTTCAGATGATAATTGTGGCCGGATTTGCGAAAAGGTACCTTTTTCACACACAAAATTTGACCCATTTTTTGGACTTCAAAGCTTCATAACTTTTTGATCATTGCATATAATTGCTTGAAACTTTCAAAGAATGTAGCCACAGTATCTGGCTACATTTTGATACTAAGAGCAAGTTAATTGGTATAAGGAGTCAAATGTTACATTATTTTGTTTGCTGATATGTCAAATGTGTGGAAAAGGTACCTTTTCGCAAATCCGGTCACAATTGATATCTAATCCAAAACAGCTAAGCTGTAAAAAAAGAGTGCGGCCCTCAAAAAGGCTATGGTTAAAAAAAAAAGTGAAACCCAAGGTGGTGGCCAAGAAATGGCTGTGATGGTAGGTTAATGGTAAAAATTTTAATAACCACAATTCAGGTGAATTTTGTACCAAGACCAAGTGGCACCAAAATTCACCTGAATTGTTGGTATTAAAATTTTTACCATTAACCTACCATCACAGCCATTTCTTGGCCACCACCTTGGATTCTACATCTATTTTCACCATAGCCTTTTTGAGGGCTGCACTCTTTTTTTTACAGCTTGGCTGTTTTGGATTAGTTTTCACTTCTTTTTGCACTTGTATACCCCAAAGCCGGCCATAGGCCAGCTTTGGGACTTTTTTAACCTATTTTTTTCTTTACCACAGGAAGAAGAAAAGATGAAGCAGATGTTAAATACTTTAAATATTTCTGATTTTATCAGTATATGTACAAATTATATATATAATTCGTATATTTATTACAGAATTATCTACATGGTTGTTTCTTTCACTCTACAAGGTGACTTCTTCTAGCTGATGTCTATACAGGGTCACTTGTTTGTAGTTGAACTCTCTACATGATGGTTTCTTTGTAGCTGAACTCTCTTCAAGGTAACTTCTTCTAGCTGATGTCTCTACAGGGTCACTAGTTTGTAGCTGAACTCTCTACATGGTGATTTCTTTGTAACTGAACTCTTTACAAGGTAACTTCTTCTAGCTGATATTTCTACAGGGTGATCTGCACTCTCTACAAGGTAACTTCTTCTAGCTGATCTCTGTACAGAGTGAATTGTTTGTAGCTGAACTCTCTACAAGATAACTTCTTCTAGCTGATCTCTCTATAGGGTGATTTGTTTGTAGCTGAACTCTCTACAGGTGATTTGTTTGCAGCTGAACTCTCTACATGATGATTTCTTTGTAGCTGAACTCTCTACAAGGTAACTTCTTCTAGCTGATCTCTCTACAGGGTGACTTGTTTGTAGTTGATTTTTCTACAGGGTGACTTGTTTGTATAGCTGAACTCTCTACATGGTGGTGGTTTTTTTGTGGCTGAACTCTCTACAAGGTGACTTCTTCTAGCTGAACTATCTCTTTCTGTAGTTGAACTCCCTACAAGGTAAATTCTTCTAGCTGATCTATCTACAGAGTGAATTGTTTGTCACTGAACTCTCTACAGGGTGATTTTTTTGTAGCTGATCTCTATACACGTTACTTGTTTCTAGCTGATCTCTGGAATTCTCTTCAGGGTGACTGCTCTATTAGGATAACTGCTCTATTAGAGTACCTAGATCTCGCACCAAGTTGGATTTCATGTTATAACTCCATAGATTTAAGTCTGATTCTTCTACACCATTAAAGAGCCTTTCTAAGATGATTACTCCATCTGTACAGCTATTTTCAAAGCATTTCCCCAAGCGATTTTTCTGGTAGACATAACAAGTAGTCGGTTTTTATTAGCTAATCTCAATTACATAATTGTTACACACTGTTGATTTTTTCATTGTATTGTCCTGGTTTTTAGCTTGATTTCTTTCAAATCACAAAAGGGTTGAGGTTCAATAGTGAACTTATTCACCCACCAATTTTCAGCTTCTTCCTGTAAGCAGTTTACCCTGTAGGCGTGACAACATATTGGTGTTATTTTTCATGAATAATCGCTAATAACTCTTTGCCTGTTTATTGAATTCCAGCCAAAGTTGGTACAGAGATGTGCCTCCCCCTTCTGTGTGCCAAATGCCAAGGCAATCGGATACAGCATTCACAATTTATGGCAGTTTTTGTAAGTGTGCGAAAAGAGGAAGAAAAATAAGATTAAAAAAACGAAGAAACTAAGCCAATTTTTCAAGTCGCATATCTCGGGAACGCCTGAAGCGATTTTGCTCAAATTTGGTATGTGTAGTACTGAAGTTGGAGGGAATGTCCACAGCAAAAATTGTCTTTTTTCGTCAAGGCAGCACAGAGCTACGGAGGTGCAAAAATTGCATTTTTGTTCTTCTTGTTAATATGCTCACGGGTGTTGCTTGCTGGCTTCTTGGGCCGCATGATACACTACCATGTGCCTTGATAACTGGGGCGTGTGGCACCATTTCTTCTTTTGGTATGCATGGATTGAAGAGGTGCTTTTCAAACAGTTCTTAATCTGAAATGTTGTGTAACGGGTTGAACATAGCTGATAACGAAGCATAATGGATACTCACTTTTGAGATGATAATTGATATAGCTGGGATGCGCGGCACCATTTCAGATGCAGTATGCATGGGTTCACCAGTCATATAATTATTTACAAAAAGTTAACAAGCAAGTACACAGAAAAATTTAAAAATTTCAACTAGAGTAGGGACCGATAATAAGTACTGAAACAAGCTGGAGTAGAGCATGATAAATCACAGTAAAACAGTAAGAAGTGTTACATCCCTACTGTGCTCAAGATATACCACAATGGAAATGCACAGTAGGGATATAACACTTCTTATTGATTTACTGTGATTTAATATCGTGCATTACTGCAGCTTGTATCAGTACTTTTTATCGATATGTTATGGTCCCTACTCTAGTTGAAAATTCCAATTTTTTGTGTACTTGTTAATTATTACACATAAACAAGATATTTCATTGTTCTAATAGAGTAGTACTGTATGCAAAAAATAGGATTGATTGTTTTATTTGAGTTTATATATGTGAATGTTCTATTAGAGTATCTCAATCTGGTGACTGTTCTATTATACTATATCAAACGTTCATTCATGAAATCTTTGATAATTCTTTCAAAATGCTAGCATAATGCTAGAATAATGATTTCTAGCATTATGCTGAGATTATTCCAGCATAATTACCACACCACTAGCCCTTGATTTAGATATGGTTACTAAATAGTTCTGCGAATTAGATGGATAGTATGACACAATTTGGCAATTTATTATTATATTATTATTTTGGTTTAATATAGGGACCCGCCGATTATGCTGGCATAATAATGAGCATAATAGGTACTTGAAAGCATTGAGCATAATGCTAACATAATAGGCAGAACATGTATACTTGTGCATTATTGCTACACATCACAGAAAAAGATCGATATACTCTAATAGAACAGTCATAGAATAATCAGACAGCTGACTGTTCTATTAGAGTATATCGATCTTTTCTGTGACATACATTTTGACAAGCAAGAATTTAGAGTCTGTACTTCAGCAACTACCTGTTTTTCCATAAAGTGCAAATTTTATAGAAAAACATGGGAACTGAGGTATAAATATTGAGCATAATTTGAGCACAATAGGTAGACATTGAGCATTAATTTAAGCATAATAGGAAAAATTTTGAGCAGTGCAGCATAGCATAATAGGTAAAATAATGAGCATAATCGTCGGGTACCTGATTAATGTACAACCTCTATAAGTGGAAAAATGTACATATTTTGATAAGAAAATAATATAGTCAGTTATAAAATAACTGTTACAACTCTTTCTAAAACTAAGTTACTAGAAGTAACAGCCTCCGCCAGCAGATTGTTCCATAACGTGACAGTTGAAGGAAATTTGGCTGGTGATCCCTCAATATTTGGTCGTCAATGGGTTAAAAATGAAATAGGGATTCAGCAATAAAAAAAGTAATGAAACAAAGGATGTGGAATAATCAGTACATTGTAGGGATTTTCTCAATGCTCATATAGATTTTATATATAGTACATATATTTAACCACTGTATTCAGTAGTAGCAGTAGAACTAGTACCCTAACCACAGGTTGTTATACAGATAATGCCCTCATCACTAGGTAATATGCAAATATGTACACCATAAAAAAATTTCTATGGTCTGCCCACGCAAAATATTATGTATACATATAAAAGTACATTGAAGTAACCTGGTGATGGTATTAATGATCCCGATAGTAGTGTTAAGATCATTAGGAAAAAAGACTCCATTAGATGTATTGGTCAGATTTTTCAACTCTTTACTGATGCTTTCTACTACCCTCACAACATCCACAATATTACTGGGACTGTATTCCAATTTGTTGAGTTTATCTTGTAGATTGGTGTATTCGGTATTTTTGCACTGTGTAACATTTATTAGATGATCCCATGTACCATTCTCTAGACATCTTCTATAAGCAAGCCCTAGCAGAGATACAGCATAATATGTGTATGAAAACACATGGTACAGTTTATTTAGTTTTAGGACCAAGAAAATGTCTATCTTAGAGCTTCTAAAATGTGAAATTTTCCTAGGGATATGCACACCAAGCAGAATGACATCCATAAAATAATATTGTTAAGAGTAAATACTTTGCATTGATTTCTCTAACGTGATCTTTGTCAATTACAAATTATTTCCAGTTAATCTCATAAGATTTTAGATTATGATTTTTATTACAGTGAAGAACTATGTATACAGAAAAATTTGGAATTTTCAACTAGAGTAGGGACCATACTCACCATAACACATCAATAAAAAGTTCTGAAACAAGCTGGAGTAGTGCACAATATTAAATCACAGTAAACAATAAGAAGTGTTATATCCCTACTGTGCATTTCCATTATGGTATCATGAGCACAGTAGGGATATAACACTTCTTATAGTTTACTGTGGTTTAATACTGTGCTTGTTTCAGTACTTTTTATCGATGTACTATGGTCCCTATTCTAGTTGAAAATTCCAAACTATTTTGTGCACTTGTTTGTAAACTTTTTTGTAAATAATTATTATGATTGGTGAACCCACACATACCACATCTGAAATGGTGCCGTGTGCCCCAGCGATATCAATTATTGTCTGAAAAGTGAAATATCCATTACACCTCATTGTCAGCTATGTTCAACCTGTTACACAGCATTTCGAATCAAGAACTGTTCGAAAAGCATCTCTGCAATATTTTCATTATGAAGTGAAGCCATCACGTGCTAATGCCAAATCAACACTTTTTATCATCGGCAAAGATGAATGGGACACAAAGGAAGACACTGGTAAGTCCATGAAGAATGCATTGTATGTAGTGCAGTGTGCCAAAAGGCACCTCTTGGACCAAAGCAATGTCAAACAGTGAAAAAATCAAGCCTGTAGCCTAAACTGTTGCTTAGCTTTACCTAACCAATACTGCTCCATTGTCATCAGGGAAAATTGAGGGTGGTTTTGGGTGATGTCATTTCGTGGATTACGCCTGCTCCTTTGTGGTCTCAACTATAGTACTATTGTACTGTATGTGACTCCTCTTCTATATATAAATTCTTAAACTGTCACTGGTTTGATGTGCTTGTCAGAGTACTAAATGACATGATAGGATAACTAATGCACTATTGTGAAATGCATTACTTTGTTGAAGCTTGGAAAAAATTTTAAAATAACTTCACAGTGTACAGCAACTGCAATGAATGCTTTATGTAAAGTCCTAGTAATTTGACAATATGTACATATGTACTACCACTGGCAGATTCAGGGGATGGGGTGGGGGTTCATAAGTTCCATGGAATCCTACAGTACTTTTTGAAGGAGCCTCACTGATTATATGATCTATCTACATATAGCTACCACTATTGAAGCAAGTTATGTTAAGTTTTGTGTCGTTTATCACAGTAAAAAAAGAGATCATTTGCTGTCACATACTGCATTACAAAGTAGTTAGCTATCTCAGTATGGGCATGCTTCAGCTTGGAACCTCTTTCAAAAACCTGAATGTATCATTGGAACCCCTTTTCAAAAGCCTGAATGTATCGTTGACTACTAAACTGCTATTGAAAAGAAGAATAACTGGTTGTAGTAATGTAACAGTATCCATAAATTGGTTAAATACATCCTATAGCCGAAAACCATTAGGAGAAAATACACTCTCACCTCTTTGATATTACAGTACCTGTTTTGGAGAGGGTTCAGGTAACATGAACCAACTACAATTACTGCCAAATGACACATACTGTACTATATAATTCGACTCGCAAAACTGGCCATCAGGTAAAGCACCCCACCTTGCACTGAACCCCATTTGTATTGTACATGTCCAAGTAACTATTTTAGGAATCTTAGGAATGGAAAAATGATCATTGAGAGCAAGACTTGAGGTGAATATTGTATGTACCATTCTAAGGGTCTCTAAATAGTGTAGATACTCGGATATGTGTAATAATTGCTTAGACTATGTCTCATGTAGCCTGGTTACTGGCAGTTCCATGCATGATCATTAGTGCTCTCTGACTCTCTCACTTGAAAAACTTATAGATGAATATGATTATGTATCTTTATAAACAAGCAATGATAACTTTACAGACTATCAATAATTTCTAATGATTATTGTGACTAGATTCAGATCAAGCACATGACACACATGACAAAAATCATCGTGAGTGTCTAGTCAGTTTAGATATGTGCCTACTTGCGGGTATTGATTACATGTTGACAAATAAGTCATTATTGGCCAAGCTTCAAAACATACTACAAGGTATCCCAATAATATGGTGGTACATTTACGTATGTGCACATACACATGCACACACACACACACACACACACACACACACACACACACACACACACACACACACACACACACACACACACATGCACACACAAACACATGTACACACACACACACACACACACACACACACACACACACACACACACACACACACACACACACACACACACACACATACACACACACAAACACATGCACACACAAACACATGTACACACACACATGTATACACACACACATGCACATGCGCACTCACACATGTACATGAGCATACCTGATGATCTGCCAGGACAACTCTGATTTGCTAGTGAATTTGCCATTGCTGCTAACCAGTTAATTCCCCAAATATCATCAACAATTTCATTACACGCTGTATCTGTGTGTATCAAATTGTATATATGTACATACTTTATCAGGGATACTGTAAATAGGCAAGTATAGGTGTATGCTCTGTGTCTGTTACTAACAATTGATGTTGTGCTACTTCTAAAAACCAGGTGCCATGCAGCAAACAAACCTAACTGGAATTAATTAACAGTGTACTAAACTAATATTTACAAGTACATGAAAAAATTTGGAATTTTCAACTAGAGTAGGGACCATAGCACATCAATAAAAAGTACTGAAACAAGTAGGAGTAGTCCATGATATTAAATCACTGTAAAACAATAAGAAGTGTTATATCCCTACTGTGCAGATACCATAACAGAAATGCACAGTAGGGATATAACACTTCTTATTGTTTTAATATCATGGACTACTCCAACTTGTTTCAGTACTTTTTATCGATGTGCTATGGTCCCTACTCTAGTTGAAAATTCCAAATTTTTTCGTGTACTTGTTTGTTAACTTTTTTTGTAAATAATTTATTATGATGACTGGTGAACCCATGCATACCGCATCTGAAAAGGCACCGCGCGCCCCAGCTATATCATTATTGTCTGAAAAGTGAAGTATCCATTACACTTCATTGTCAGCTATGTTCAACCCGTTACACAGCAGTACGAATCAAGAACTGTTTGAAAAGTACCTCTGCAATAGAAATAGCCATGATGAAAAATACAGACGATTTCCATTTCGAAGGGAAGCCATCACATGCTTGCGCCAAATCGACACCTTTCCCTGTCAGCAAAGATGAATGGGACACAAAGGAGGACACTGGTAAGTCCATGAAGAATGTTTTGTACGTACTGCGGTATGCCAAAAGGCACCTGTCGTGCCGAAGCGACGTCGAACAGTTAAAAAATCAAGCCCGTGGCCTTAGCCATTATCGAGTTACGCTTGTCTGAAGGCATCAGTCAGTCAGTCACTTACTCAGTCAGTCAGTAGAAAATTCCGTTGGATAAAAAATTTTTAAAATTCCGTAGCAACTTGTTGAAAGCGTTTCGGGTCGATCTGAAGCTTTTTTGGGCTTAGTTTTACCTCACCAATACTGCTTCATCGTCATAAGGAAAAATCGAGGCTGGTTTTTGGGTGATATTATTTTGTGGGCCACGCCTACTCCTTTGTGGTCCTTATTATACAGTTACTATCGTACTGTATGATATTGGGTTTTGCTTTGTTGCTACATACACAATTGTATTGTATTGTATTGTATTAATGCTTTACAGTGACCAGCACTGAAGGATTGAATCATAGTAATTTGTATTTTGTAAATGATGAAATATTTTGCAAATCTGTGATTACGTCGCTAAGCACTGCGAAGGAGGCATACCTCGAACATAATGCTTTAACCCACTAATAATGCACAGAAGTATCTTCTTAACTGTTTTATAGTTCATCTATAACGTTTTCTTACAAAATTTCTACAGGCAAAGCCTCAAAGCTGCTCTACATTTTCGTTCGCATATGTGCAGGCATGTCCCCTTTCCAACTTGAAGAATTCATTATACCTGGTAGCCTAAGAGGCCAGCTGTGTTGTTTTTGGCTGTTTGACATCCGTAGAGCCCATTGGAAAGGACTTCACCATGTCCTTATAAATGTATTTCAAACCAACACATATTAACCAACTTAAACCAAAGCTTACCTGCCCAGAAGTACAATACAGACTCTATATGGCCTTTATATATCACATAAAGGCTGTTTTAGTGAACAAAGTTTTGCTCACCTGGGTGCGGAAAGACAAACAAATAATTGTACAAACAAATAAACATATATACATACATACATACAAACACATGTACACTTTTTGGAAAACAATTTCAGTAAACCAGGCACGCCCACAGCCAAAGGCCGGCTGTGGGTGTACACCTGGTTTAAAAGATATGAGCTTCTACACTGTACAGTACTGTTGATGACACTAATGGTGTTCTACACCTGTAAGTTTCCTACACCCATTTATGCTAGCCAGTTATTATGTCCATAGTGGGATAACACTAAACATAATAAACCTTTTTTCATGCACATGAAGTGTAACAATGATATACAGTATCCTTTGACATTGAAGTTGTTGAATGATGCCAATACTTTGAGAATAAATTCATAAATATGTACAGGTATTAACCTGGTATATGCACTGTAAAAGCTCATCATTACCAAAGTAATGTCACCATTTCAACAACAATCAATTATTTGCTTTTTTAGTTACTGCTACATTCTTAGTTATAGTAAGCCACTCCAAACTAGCATCTTTGAAGTATAAACATCTGAGGAGGAGGCATTAGAATGACACAATGAAAACCGAGGCAGAGCCAAGGTTTTTATTGCATCATTCTAACACCGACTCCAAGGACGTTTATACTTCGAAGGTGCTATAATTTGGAGTCTCTTACTGTTTTAGAAAATGGTCTGCTAGCAGTGAAAAGGACATCGTAGCTATGCCTCGCGCTATTGCTAGTGACGGTGTAACACACAAGGCTGCATGGGAAGGCTAATTTACTTTCCTCTCAAGGCTTAATCACTGAAACGGCACTTTTATTGGTGATAGCTACACACTGCTATCAACAAGAATTACATCAGTTTGAGTAAGAGAAATCTGTGAAAAATTAGCGACAGTAGCTACTGTAAGGTTGTATTGTGATTGGTGTAGCTACCAGATGCTTGACTAGATGCCGGAGTAACCTTGCAACTACATGTATATTGAAGGAAAGTCTATACCACAAGGGAGCATCAATGGATTGGTGTCACCATGCCACATGTAAACGAAGTGAAAGTGGAGAAAGACAGCTAGCAAAATTACTGTATAATGGCGCTGGCTTGTCGTGTTGCACGGCAACGCAGCACATTTTCTAGAAAGTAAAACACCAATACCTGCCTTGGCACTCCAGTTAACCCTCCGGTACTGGAATAGGGTGGTGAAGAACATGCTGGTTTGGTTGTGCTATTGTTTTGTTGACAATATTTCAGTGGTTAGTTAACACTAAATTTTTGGTGTGGCATAATTAACTAGCATGGTTAGCCGTGAGTCTCTTAGTACTAAGAGACTTGTGGTGGAGTCTCTTCATGATAAAGAAACCTCTATTTTAATCAAATTTCAAACATTGCTAACATACCATTTTCTAAGAAAGTAAAAAGCACTACAACTTTACTCAGCACATATTATATATAATTTTCTATTTATTCAGAACTTTTTACACAACTATGGTAGTTAGTTACTAGCCACATTCGAGGGGTAAAGCATCCAAGTATCCACCAACTGGTTTACCGACCTATAGCTACTAACTGTTAACTTAACATCTATCAAACATCAAAGCCTGTAGCAAACACAGAATGTTCTAATAGAACAGCTCCTGTATAAGAACAGTTAATTTAGACTCTAATACCACAAAGCCTATGCCTACATGTGTAACTACAGTAGCTTGATGTTTGTTGTTAACTACCTAAGCCATTTTCAGACACATATGACACTTGTTGTAACAAAAATGTCGAGGATAAAGTGACATTTGCAGTCAAAACCTTTTAAAGCATAAAAATAAATTTTGCATAGTTTTTTACATAAAAATTATAATGAATTTTTTTTTGCATGAACAGAAAGTGAATCATTGTACTCATAATGATGGCTACTGTACATGTGACCAGATTAGCAAAAGGTATCCTTTACACACACAAAAGGTAGCCAAATTTTTTGAACCATTGAACTCCACATTTTTTTTGTCAGTGTCTGAAAATTTCCATAAATGAAGCATTACATTTTGAAACTTAATCAGTACAAGTAGTCAACTATTAAAGCAGTTTGTTAGTATGTTAATGTGTGAAAGAGACGTTTCATTGCAAATCCAGTCACATATGCATTTATTCCAGTTTTATGAAAATTGTCGTATGGTAATAAGTAATTTTGCCCATACATATAGCATATGCTCTTTTCTACTGTAATTGACTCAAGAGTTATAAGCCTCTCTAATATCAGCATTTTTAAGGTCATTACTGGCATTATAAAAAGTGGCAACTTTATATGTACAACTACATAACATACAGCATGCAGCAGCAACATTGTAAGTGGGTCAGTACTGCCGACCCGCTAGACCCACTGACCCAAGTAGTAATCTGGATGAGACCCAGATTTGATCCGGATGTGACCCGGGTTAATTAAATCAAAGGCATACACCAAGAGCTAGATTTTGAAGGTCTCCAAGTCCCAAGCTCCTCTGATCATTTGAAAGATATGAGTAAGTACCAAAAAGTACATTCGGATGTTGTCAACAATTGAGAAGTGGGTGTAGCTCAATGCAAGTCTACAGACAGCCAGCTACAGTGACCACAAGCTTGACACTAGACTAGTTACCTACAAGCAGCAGCACTCAATCCCAATAAGTGTGTGTGGCTCCTCATAGCCAAAATACTTTCACAAATAATGGGCATGGCTCCACATAAGTTTCTTCAGGACATGCAACTGAATTTCCATCAATAAAATCAAAGTGACCCCGATAATCCGGATGACCTGACCCACTTACAAGGCTGTGCAGCAGTAGGCAAGATGGGTGCATGTTGCAAGGAAATTCTTCACTGCATCATATTTTATGTAATATGTTACACAAACTACATTCATCAGTTACACTAACTACCGGTAAGTAAGATACATATACTGCCCAACTCCGTAGAAGTGCAAGATGTTCTTATGAATTTCAGAAAAAAAATGAAGAAATACTCTTGTTAGTGATCTAAATTTAAGTTATAATTTGCTTTAAAAGGATAACACCTCTAAAGAAACATTATACTAAGAAATATCTAGTAGGTGCTATTGCAGCTTTAGTGCCCCATAGGTACTAACA
This sequence comes from Dysidea avara, assembly GCF_963678975.1. Taxonomy (NCBI): domain Eukaryota; kingdom Metazoa; phylum Porifera; class Demospongiae; order Dictyoceratida; family Dysideidae; genus Dysidea; species Dysidea avara. The sequence goes on along the minus strand of NC_089272.1, from coordinate 26,742,881 downwards.
ATCCATTGCACAGCACCTCTGATACAGTTATATAAGTACTCAATCCTTAAAAACATACCTACACACTTTGCTGCAACACCACTCCAGTTCCCATCACTTCTACAGGTTCTAGTAGCACTGTGTAATAGTTTAAAGCCATTGTTACAAGTAACTGTACAAGTGACTCCATTTTTAAGAACTCCATCATCTCCAGTTGAGCATTTCATTGTCCCATTAGAAGTGTCACGGAGCTCTTGACAGGTAGCTAGTAAAAAATTGCTTTTCTAATGCACAACTTTACATGTACATTGTATACTATGTAATTTAATGTATGCTGGAACTGTTAGTTAATTACAGTACATATTATGGTAATGATAATTGTAGATAGCATACATGTACAGGTAGAAAACGTAGATGCACTAATGCTACAGAACTTTACATAAGTTTAAATACATAATTAGGTGCAGTGTTTACATACATATGAACAATGTCATGTATACTAGAATGAATTGCATACATGGATATTGTATTGTTTATGATGAAGAATTACAGGATACAGTACCACATGTAGAAATGTCTTAGATGTTAAATTGCAAGAACGAGGAATTTTACAAGCTATATCATTAAAATAATCAGTGTTTAAACAAGGAGGATTATCACCTGAAGTGCAAATTGAATTACTACTTTAGCCTATCAACTTAGCAATAAACTAGAATGGCTAAAGTGGTAATTATTAAATTTGTACTTCAGGTGTATGATGATTCTAGTTTCAGCACTTTTTAACGACCTATATACTATAGTAGCATGAAAAATTCCTACTTTTTTCTTTACACTTGTTTGTTATTTTTTACAACAGTAGTGAACATCTATGACACCACATCAAGGGAAAAATGACACCTGATGTACAGTATGGGGCTATGACATAATGTGTGCTCCTGAACTAATTACTAATAAGTTTTCAACTATTAACACAAAGATATAGATAAAAAAACTAGACTTAACTAATCTGCTTACTTATTTCAACTGCTGGAGGTGTATTTGAAAATAAGAACAAACTCCATTTTTCCTTTAATACCCAAAGCTGTTAATGTGCTACCATGAATCAGCACCTTGTGCTGTTACTGAAAAGAATTGGGATGCAAAGGACGACTAACATGATGGATATATTGTATGTACTGCTGAATGCTAAAAGGCACCTGTGAGCCTGAAGTGGCATCTAAGAGAGAAACAATCAAGCTAGTAGTATTAGCTGTTATTGAGTCATTCTTCTCTCAGGGCATTACACAGTCACCTAGTTAGTTAGCTAATCAGTCATAAGAAACTTATATTTCGTAGCAGCAGCAGCACAATACCTTCAGGGCACTTTGGTAGGGATGAGTCTATTTTGCTTTTTTTCTCACCTATTTTTCTTTCCAGCAATTCTTTTTTTACCTACCTATTTTGCTCAATATTTTGCTTGTCAACAATCTATTTTGCTCCATAGTTGGTGTACAATGTAATAATAATAATTACATGTAATAATCAATAAGCACTGTTTACATACACTATGGTGTTTAGATATTAGTGATTGTATCTTAGCATGATTGATGCCTCCATATAATCCTTTAGTGAATTTCCTTGTAGGTCACCAAATCCTGAATTCAATAGTGAGAACACCCTTTCTGCAGCAGCCGAGGAGGGCTGTATGGTCAAGACCTTCTTTACAGCATTTGACCATAAAGGCAAATCAGTTGCATTGAGCTTCCACCATTCCAGAGCAGCAAGTTCATCACTAATACCATCCGCCTTAGCTACATAAGAAGGAAGTTCAGCCTTCAAATTTTCAAGCTCGTCATCCTTAAAGAAGGGAACAACCTGCAATGCATTTCAATAATGCTCTTCAATAATGCTCTCTTCCTGCCAGCTGGTGGATTTTTGGCAATTTTTCTCTTACGAGAGAAGTCAGATGCACTTGGTGCCTTTAGCACACTAAGCAAGGACACTCCACTAGACGTTGGCGTCGTTGAGTTGCTGGCACTTCCGGTAGAACGAGTCCTCGAAGTTGTACTAGTCGAAGTTGTTGTAACATCTGACTCGCGAGACGATTCACGGTCATCATCATTACTAACAATGCTAAGACTGTCATCTACTTCACTAACATCGCTTTCAGCACTTGAACTGTAGTCAATGCGTTCTATCACATCCATTGTAGACACTATTTCACACGTGATTATTCGCTAACATGTATTGTGGGTTCGCCTTCGGGTCAAAGTTCAGCTAGAGCCATACTCATTTAACGTACGAGTGTTAAACGTAGCTATGGTAAGTTGTTACTTGTGTTAGTTATGCAGTTACATTCACACTGTCTGAAACAGATCTGAGATTAACAAATTTTGCTTATTTTGCGCCTATTTTGCTCGATTTTGCTCCTATTTTGCTCGATTTTGCTCCTATTTTGCCAGCATTTTGCTTGTTGCTCTTGTATTCCTATTATTCCAATAATTTTGCTGGCGAAATCGACGCATCCCTACACTTTGGCAATATGAGTTAATTATAATCAAGTCCAAGGGTACCTTCAAAGTGACCTAAAATGTCCTCAAAAAGCTTCTGGTTTCTTGTAGTACTGTAATGTAAAAGCTTTATGATCCCTGTACTGCCATACCATATATAGTAGTAGGGTAGCAGCAGCTTAAACTACAGTATGAATATGTATAAATACAGCGACATAAACCTCTCTGTAGTGCTATGCTTGACTTTTGATACAAAATTCATTAATGGTAGTGGCATCATTGTCCTAGATGATCAAGGAATTATCCAGAATCTTCAGATCATTCATTAGAATTCACAAAAATTGATAATGGTATAATGTTATTTTAGTTATAGTCCTCTCAAGCTTGCAGGATAAGGTAACAAGCAATAAACACTATACGTTTTATGTGGTTTATGTACGTGACTGCTTTACTAGAGTATGAGCATTTCCAAAATGCTACCATATGCTACATTCTATTAGGAGGGCTCTTGTCTATGTCAACAATGTTTTGAATAACTTTTGATAAATGATCTAGTGACTACTTAAGACACAATGTCAAGGACATCAACTAGAGATTATTGCCCAATAAATTCAAACCAAATTTCCAACCTGTCAGTTTTTAGCTGGATAACTTCTTCCTATTAGTACATTACACAAAGAATTGATCTGTGTATACTAAGTCATGAGCTCATAGGATCAATACTTAAAATGGTGGAGTCTTCCCCCTCCGCACACCAAAAAAAATACAAATGGCCTTAACAGAATGGTATCATTTTGGGGAAAACCTCATTCTAAACGTTCCTTTTACAATGGCATAACCTGCCTTGGTTAGCTCAATGGTAGTACATAATATGATACTAACCCATCACATCCAGTGTAACACTACCATTAGCCATAACTGGTGGACTAGTGTTGATCATTACTTCACAGTGGTACACTGTATCATTATTATCTGCACTCAATAGTGAGATGTTGTAGGCATCTGTGTATATTAGTAATCTGTCCATCATAGTTGGTGATATGTGATTCGTTCTATTCAACACCACACCATCCCTACTCCATATAATATCCACTCTACTGGTGATACCTCTTGCAGCAGTTACACTACACTCCAGTGTTAGTGGCTGACCAACTATCTGAGTGTTGGGGGCAACAACATTGACATTGGGAATAGGAACTGTGTATGAATACAAATAATTATATTTTAAACAAAATATATAAACTCACTAGCAAGTGGCCCAAGTACAACTGACACTGATCCATTAGTTCCCAGTATCATCACATTACATGTATATGTACCCTCATCTCCCTCCATCAAGTAGGTAAACTGGATGCTACTAGAGGCATGAGTGTTATTAATAGACGTGGTTGAGATGGGTACGCCACTATCACCAGGTCCCACCCAACTGAACATAATGGAACTGGGCTCTATTCCACTAACTGTAGCCACACACTGTATACTTAGTGTATTACCCACCATAGCTGACTGTATGGTATGACTTGGAGATACAAAAATTTGAAGAGCTGGGATTAAATAAAGGAAAATAATATGTGCAATTATACACAGATTCACAAAATGATTTACTAACCCATCACATTCAGTGTAACACTGCCACTAGTGTTTACTGGTAGATTAGCGTTGATTGTCACTTCACACTGGTACATTGTACCATTATCAGTTGTGGTCAATCTTGGGATGGTGTAAGTGTCTGTGTGCATTAGTGAACCACCCATCAAAGTTGGTGATGTGTCATTTGTTCTATTCATTACCACACCATCCCTGCTCCAAACAATTTCCACACTACTGGTGATACCTCTCACAGTAGTCACATTACACTCCAGTGTTAGTGACTGACCAACTATCTGAGTGTTGGGGGCAGTGACGGTCACACTGGGAGTAGGTACTATAGTGCATATTGTAAACAAATAAAGGTATACAATGATAAAACATATGTGGCTTACCAGAAAGTGCTCCCAGTACAACTGATGCTGTTTCATTAGTTTCCAGTATCATCACATTACACATGTATGTACCCTCATCTCCCTCCATCAGGTAAGTAAACTGGATACTACTATTGTAACTGTTACCACTAGAAGTGATCGAGTTGATGATTACTCTACTATCGTTTGTAATAGTGTCTCCTCCAGGTCCCATCCAACTGATCATTACTGAACTGGACTCCACTCCACTAACTGTGCTCACTGTACACTGGATACATTGGGGACTACCCACCATGGCTCCTTGTATGGGACCAGATGGTGATACTGTTACTGTAGGAGTAGGAACTGTGTACAAAAAATATATATATGTACATGATTACATGTACAACTGCTTCAGAGAAATATAGACTAACCCAACACATCCAGCATAACACTACCAGTAGCCAATGTTGTACGGTTAGCATTGATCACCACCTCACACTGATACTCTCCACCATTATCAGTTGTGTTTAATTGTGAGATGGTGTAATTTTGTGTGTACATTAGTGAATTGTCCATCATAGCTGATGATGTATTATTTGTCCTGTTCAACTCCACACCATTTCTACTCCATATAATATCCACTTTACTAGTGATACCTCTCACAGTAGTCACACTACACTCCAGTGTTAATGGCCGACCAACTATCTGAGCGTTGAGATATGTGACAGTTACATTGGGAGTGGGAACTGTAGTATTAAAAATGAATATATAGTGTTAAAAAATTGCAATCATCAGAGTAACTGTTGAATACAATGACTTACTTCTAAGTGACTCCAGAGCAACTGATGCTGAATGACTGGTTTCTAGTATCATTACATTACACTCATATCTACCCTCATCTACCTCCATTAGATACATAAATTGTAGACTATTAGTGTAACTGTTACCACTAGAAGTGGTTGGGCTGATGGTAACTCTACTATCATTTGTAATAGTATCTCCTCCAGGTCCTGTCCAACTTATAATTACTGAATCAGACTCCACTCCACTAACTGTATGTACTACACACTGGATATCTTGAGGACTACCTACCATAGCTCCTTGTATAGGAGCAGCTGCAGATGGTGACAATGTGATGGTGAAGTTAGGAACTGCAGAGGAAATTAATGATGCTCACATACTGTAATGGTACTGTATGTACATTCTGAATAATAACACTGAACAATGAGCAAACATGTTTACCTAACACATCCAATGTAATATTACTAGTAGCCATAACTGGTGGACTAGTGTTGATCACTACCTCACACTGGTACTCTCTACCATCATCAGTTGTGGTAACTTGTGAGATAGCATAAATATCACTGAATAGTAGTGAATTTTTCATCATAGTGGGTGATGTGTGATTTGTTCTGTTCAATACCACACCACCCGTACTCCACACAACATCCACTCTACTGGTGATACCTCTCACAGTTTCCGCACTACACTCCAGTGTTAGTGACTCACCAACTATTTGATCATGAGTGTTATAAATTGTGACATTCCCAAAAGGAGTAGGGACTAAACAATAACAAATACTATAACAGTATTGATAAGAAATTTACATGTCACAACTATAGGGTACAATTAATGTGTACTTTCTACACACACATAATGAACATGCAAATCAACATTAGTAAGCCATATCATGTGTTTGCATGGTAGAAATTCAACTGACTGCTGCAAACTTTGTCATTATACAGTACTACAACTTAATATCAATTCAAATCCTTTAGAATCAGTTGTACTTTATAAGTTAAAACAAGTGAATCTAACATATATGTAAAAGTATAAAGAAAAAATTAGGAATTTTAAACTAGAGTAGGAAACAACTAGAATATAGTGCACCAATAAAAGTACTGAAACAAGTTTGAGTTAGTATAATGACAACAAATTACTGTAACACAAAAGAAGTGATATCTGTATTGTGCTGTGGAGATTCCGTAATTGAAATGCATAGTAGGGATATTCACTTCTTTTTGTGTTACAGAAATTTGCTGTCATTATACTTGTTCCAGTACTTTTTATTGGTGAACTATATTCTAGTTGATTTTTACTCTAGGTTAAAATTCCTAATTTTTCTTATACTTGTTTCTGTTTTTTTTAATAGAACTGGTGATCAATCTACATAACTAGTTTGTTTCTTAAAGATGAATTGATGTAGCTACTGGAAGTCAACAGTGTTGAGGGTAATGTGATACTTATGAAATGCGTTATGTAATAATTATTACTTTTGTGGTACTAAGTAATATAACAAAATACGCTCTAAAAACAGGTAATATAACTCAAGTTACTTTACTTACAAATGTAACGCATTACCTAAGTAATATAGTTACTGCAACAAGTCTAATATTATATAATATTATTACTACAAGTAAGGAAGTTACTAATCTCATTAGTAATCCACTGAGTAACACCTAGCCACAATGAAGTAATGAAGTATACTGAATGAAGCTTATTCACCAGCTTCTTACTTATAACCAAGATTTGCACATTGTCCAAAAACGCAATCATGTCACGTGATAAGGTGGTAGTTTCACACGTGACAGCTTAAGGCTGTGGACACAAAGTAATATAATATGTAATATTATTATAGTTACTTTATTTTATGGGTAATATGTAACTGTAACTAAATAGCTCAGTTGCAAATATTATGTAATATGTAACTAGTTACTTTTTAAAAGTAATTGCCCTAACACTGGAAGTCAATCATAGAAGACGCAATCAATTTTTTTCGTTGAACACACATAAACTGTAATTTTGCACATAGATTGGTGTACTGATATTCTACAACAATTGATTTAATTGATTGTTTTATATGCCTTATGGTTTAAGACAAATGTACAGGAAATAAATAAGGGGCCTAGATGCAGGGGGTACCAAGAAGCTTTAAAGCAGCTGCAGCCCTGGCAAGAAAAACACACACAAATGGAAACAAAATACACACATACATCAATTATCAGTTAAATTCAATTAGTTTAACAGATCTGTAGTTAACAGATCTGACAGATCTCATAATTCTGAGGAGCGAGCACTGAAAATTCTGTATGAGCAGGATATTGCAATTCTGGCAGCTTGATCAAACAATGGCTTAATCAGTGTAGCTCTGGATGGTAACTTGTAACAAGAGTTCTTACTTGCATGCACGATATGTTGGTCAGCGTTACAGGTGTAAAATTCCCTAAGCAACCAATCTCAATTGTAACAAGCTTGGTATACAGGCCAGTACATCAGTGTTCATAGAATGAAATATCTTAGTACACAGAACTTATGCAGCAAAGCAGTGCACTAAGAAACAAATAATAGTTGTATCATGTACCCGAGTGATTTGCCTGATGTGTACACCCAAGCTCGAGGGCTGTCAGGCCCGAGAGCATGGGTGTACATATCAGGTAAATCACGAGGGCATGTGATACAACTGATATGTACCATGCCAATGCAGGTTAAGAGCCTGCAAGCGATAAATCACCCAAACCAATACATGACCGACCAGTAAATTTATTATATAGACCAACTTGTGAAATTCGATTATGGGACAGCAGCAACTAACATTGTGACTACATTTGTTAACATGAATGGAGAAGTCCTAACAGTATCGTGGAAAATTCCAATTAAGCTATTTTACAAGTATTTTAAAGCCACTGCATCGTTTTAAGACCATTTTACAGGGGTAAGCTTTGTTGGAGAGTGCTTATCTCGTGTTACTCAAATAGTGGGCGTGTCCATGTCGAAAATGCTGCAAACCACTTATGAATATGCTATAGCACTATGTAGTTCTCACCTTAAACCAATGCTTCTCAACTCATATGATGGCAAGGGTAATAAATCGCTTCTGTCTGAGTGCTGTAGGATGCAAAATCAAAAGCATAGTTTTCATCATGTGACCAATAATAAATTCCCACAATCAAGTTCGGCTTGAGTTTTTAAGTAAAGAATTTGGTGATACTGCTCCCACATAAAGGCCATGGTACATTTACAATGTACCATAGCCAGCTATGGTTTAACTTAAATGTACCATGGCTAGCCAGGGTTTATAAGATATGTATCCTGAAATTTGTCTTTGAAGTTAGGTGGCTTCATGGTACATAAGAGAGTAAACTATACCAACTATAGTCATTATGTCCCTTATGATTACGATTATGATTATATACTGGGTCGAGACAGCACAACTGATAATTGACCCAGGTAGTTACAAGTAAGTGAAAAACATTAACAGATACAAAATTGTTTATCGTTTGATCGTGACAAGGTGGTTGATGAAAATCTCTATGGATTGCTCTTCAAGAATATTGTCAGGTAGCTAATGTGTTCCATTCTCTTAAAGTATTGGGAAAGAAACTTTTCTGGTACATTACAGTGGAGCTGACAGTCCCTGTTTTTCTTTGCTGAGACACCAATTCTCTGTGAGTGCTATCCCACTATGGACCTGTGAGAAGGCTAAGAATGAGTTTTTATCCACCCATCGTCTGGAACAGTCAGTTGAACTCAAACACATGAGACTAATCAGCACATGCTTGTTCTACTTTGCTAAGAACGAGTCCTTATTTGCCCATCATCTGGAACAGTCAGTTGAACTCTAACATACGAGAAGCAAATAATTATCCAGTGTTCATAGAAATGAAATACCTGTTAAGAAATGCAACTTGTTCTACTTTGCTAAAATGAGTTCTTATCTCAGCTATATACATCTGTCATCTGGAACAATCAGTTGAACTTAAACACATGAGAAACAAATGTACTGGCCAGTACAGCTGAATTCTCTACATGGTGGTTTCTTTATAACTGAACTCTCTACAAGGTAACTTCTTCTAGCTGATCTTTCTACAAGGTGATTTGTTTGTAGCTGAATTCTGTATAGGTGATTTGTTTGCAGTTGAGCTCTTTACAGAATGGTTTCTTTATAGCTGAACTCTCAACAAGGTAACTTCTTCTAGCTGATGTCTCTACAAGGTCACTAGTTTGTAGCTGAATTCTCTACATGGTGGTTTCTTTGTAACCAAACTATCTACAAGGTAACTTCTTCTAGCTGATCTCTCTACAGGGTGATTTGTTTGTAACTGAATTCTGTATAGGAGATTTGTTTGCAGCTGAGCTCTTTACAAAATGGTTTCTTTGTAGCTAAACTCTCTACAAGGTAACTTCTCCTAGCTGATGTCTCTATAGGGTCACTAGTTTGTAGCTGAATTCTCTACGTGGTGCTTTCTTTATAACTGAACTCTGTACAAGGTAACTTCTTCTAGCTGATCTTTCTATAGGGTGATTTGTTTGTGGCTGAACTCTCTACAAGGAAACTTCTTCTAGCTGATCTCTCTACAGGAAGATTTGTTTGTAGCTGAACTCTCTACAGTTGATTTGTTTGCAGCTGAGCTCTCTACATGATGGTTTCTTTGTAGCTGAACTCTCTACAAGGTAACTTCTTCTAGCTGATCTCTCTACAGGGCGATTTGTTTGTAGCTGAACTCTCTACATGGTGGTTTCTTTGTAGCTGAACTATAGAAGGTGATTTCGTCTAACTGAACTATCTCTTTCCATAGTTGCATGAACTCCCTACAAGGTAACTTCTTCTAGCTGATCTCTCTAGAGGGTGAATTGCTTGTAGCTGATCTCTCTACAGGGTGACTTGTTTGTAGCTGATCTTTATACAGGTTACTTGTTTCTAGCTGATCTCTTGAATTCTCTTCAGGGTGACTGCTCTATTAGAGTATCTCGATCTCGCACTTGCTACACCAAGTTGGATTTCGTGTTATAACTCCGTGGTTTTAAGTCTGATTCTTCTACACCATTGAAGAGCCTTTCTAAGATGATTACTCCATCTATACAGCGATTTTCAAAGCATTACCCCAAGCGGTTTATCTGGTAGGCGTGGAAAATAGTCGTTTTTTATTAGCTAATCTCGATTGCGTAATTGTTACACACTGTTGGTGTTTTCGTTGTATCTTCCTGGTTTTCAGCTCGATTTCTTTCAAACCACAAAAGGTTTGAGGTTCAATAGTAACCTATTCACCCACCCATTTTCAGCTTCTTCCCATACGCGGTTTACCCTGTAGGCGTGACAACATATTGGTGTTATTTTTCGTGAATAATCGCTCGTAACTCTTTGCCTATTTATCGTATTCCAGCCAAACTTGGTATAGAGATGCGCCTTTATACCCCCTTCTGTGTGCCAAATTTCAAGGCAATCGGATATGGCGTTCGCGTTTTATAGCAGTTTTTGTAAGTGTGCGAAAAGAGGAAGAAAAATATGAAGAAAAAAACGAATAAACTAAGGCAATCTTTGAAGTCGCATATCTCGGGAACGCTTGAAGCGATTTCGCTCAAATGTAAAATGTGGAGTGCTGAAGTTGGAGGGCGTGTCCACAGCAAAAATCGACTTGTTTTATCAAGGCAGGACAGAGCTACGGAGGTGCGTAAATTGCGTTTTCTTTCTTCCTGTCAATATACTCACGGGTGTTGCGCGCCGGTTTCTTGGGCCGCACGACACACTACCGTGTGTCTTGATTACAAGTACATACTGCATGGAGAAGCAGACTGGTGTACAATCCATCCATATATAATTTATCATTTCGTACTAACCACCTACAGTATACATGCACCTTTAATAGAGTACTAACCCATCACATCCAGTGTAACACTATCATTAGCCATAACTGGTGGACTAGTGTTGATCACTACTTCACAGTGGTACACTGTACCATTATTAGTTGTGTTTAAAAGTGAGATAGTGTAAGTGTCTCTGTACAATACTGAGTTGTTTGTTGTGGAGCTGATATTGACTACCTCCATCCTCTCAACTGCATCACCATCCCTGCTCCAAACAATATCCACTCTACTGGTGATACCTCTCACAGTAGTCACATTACACTCCAGTGTTAGTGACTGACCAACTATCTGAGTATTGGGGGCAGTAACAGTCACACTGGGAGTGGGTACTATAGTGTATATTGTAAACAATAAAGGCATACAATGATTAAAATGCTTGGCTTACCAGTAAGTGCTTCCAGTACAACTGATGCTGCTTCATTAGTTTCCAGTATCATCACATTACATGTGTATGTACCCTCATCTTCCTTCATCAGGTACGTAAACTGGATACTGCTAGTGTAATTGTTACCACTAGAAGTGATTGGATTGATGGTCACTCTACTATCATTTATAATAGTGTCTACTTCTGGTCCCATCCAACTAATCATTACTGAACTGGACTCCACTCCACTAACTGTACTCACTGTACACTGGATAAATTGGGGACTACCCACCATAGCTCCTTGTATTTCACCAGATGGTGATATGATTACTGTAGGAGTAGGAACTATGCACAAAAATACACATGTGATTACATGTACAACTACTTCAGAGAAATATAGACTAACCCAACACATCCAGCATAACACTACCAGTAGTCATTGTTGTACGGTTAGCATTGATCACCACCTCACACTGATACTCTCCACCATTATCAGTTGTGTTTAATTGTGAGATGGTGTAATTTTGTGTGTACATCAGTGAATTGTCCATCATAGCTGATGATGCATTACTTGTCCTGTTCAACTCCACACCATCTCTACTCCACACAATATCAACTCTACTGGTGATACCTCTCACAGTAGTCACACTACACTCCAGTGTTAATGGCCGACCAATTATCTGAGCGTTGAGATATGTGACAGTTACATTGGGAGTGGGAACTGTAGTATTAAAAATGAATATATAGTGTTAAAAAATTGCAATCATCAGAGTAACTGTTGAATACAATGACTTACTTCTAAGTGACTCCAGATCAACTGATGCTGAATGACTGGTTTCTAATATCGTTGCATTACACTCATATCTACCCTCATCTCCCTCCATTAGATACATAAATTGAAGACTATTAGTGTAACTGTTACCACTAGAAGTGGTTGGGCTGATGGTAACTCTACTATCATTTGTAATAGTATCTCCTCCAGGTCCTGTCCAACATATAATTACTGAACTCAACTCCACTCCACTAACTGTATGTACTACGCAACGGAAATCTTGAGGACTACCTACCATAGCTCTTTGTATAGAAGCAGCTGAAGATGGTGACAATGTAGTGGTGAAGTCAGCAACTGCAGAGGAGATTAATGATGCTCACATACTGTAATGGTACTGTACATACATTCTGAATAATAACACTGAACAATGAGCAAGCATGTTTACCTAACACATCCAATGTAATATTACTAGTAGCCACAACTGGTGGACTAGTGTTGATCACTACCTCACACTGGTACTCTCTACCATCATCAGTTGTGTTTACTTGTGAGATAACATAAATATCGCTGAATAGTAGTGAATTTTCCATCACAGTGGGTGATGTGTGATTTGTTCTGTTCAATACCACATCACCCGTACTCCACACAATATCAACTCTACTGGTGATACCTCTCACAGTAGTCACAGTACACTGCAGTGTTAGTGGCTGACCAACTGTCTGAGTGTTGAGGGTCATTACAGTAACAGTGGGAGTAGGAACTGTAATATTTAGTATAATATTATGTCATTACTTCAATACTACTCTATTATTATTTGCTTACTAGAAATTTCACTCAGTACAACTGAATCTGATCCTCTATTTCCTGGTATTGTCATAATGCAGGTATAATTACCTTCATCTTCCACCATCAGGTAGGTAAACTGGATACTACTAGTGTAAGTGTTATTAATAAAAGTGGTTCGGTTAATGAAAACTCTATCATTTGTATTGATGTCATTTCCATTTCTCAACCAGTTAAACATCACTTCATTTTCCTCCAATTCAGTAGTTGTAGTAGGTCCAATACATTGAATCATTAGGGGACTACCCACTGCTTGCATATGATCAAATGATAATATAGAAACTGTAAGTGGGGTACGATCTAGGAAGAAGATCACAAAAGATTTAAGTTGCATTTCTTACTCAGCCTGTTACACATGTATACCTCCATGCAAACACAGCTTGACTGCTAAAAAAGGGTGCATCTATGACAGTTAAAGTAATTGGTAAGTGGTACTGTAACTAAAACGTTTATCTGGAGTGGTCACAAATGAATGGCAATGCAATTAACTGTACCAAACAAGGTTTTAGCATTGCACCCATATCACTCAGTCATGCTGTATTCCCAGTAAATTCCTTTTAACTCTAATCCGTTAGTAATTTGGCCACCTCTTTTACTCTAATAACTGGGAATGCATCAAGACTGAATGTACAGTAGGACACAAGTCAATAATAAGGGTTCAATATTATAACTTTGTTTATTTCAGTTAAATGTATTAACATTCACTCTTGTTATGCATCAAGTCAGTAATGTGACTGTATGCTGTCGATCATGCTAATAATTATACTGCCTTGAAATTTTGAAGTGATAGTTATAATCTACAAAAACAGCCAAGCTATGAAAAAAGGTTGTACCCTCAAAAAGCCAGGGTGAGTGAATAAAGATGTGAAATCAAAGGTAGTGGCCAAGAATGGCTGTGGTAGTAGGTCAATGGCAAAAAACTTAATAACGACAATTCAGGTATATTTATGTTGCCTCCCTCAGGGATTTGGGACCAAATTCACCTGAATTGTTTTTTTTTGTTTTTTTTTACTGTAACAAACCTCACCACCATCTTTATACATATAAAAATGTCAGTTATACATAAAACGCTGATGCACATTTGTTAATTTTTTTTTTGCCATTAACCTACCATCACAGTCATAATTTGGCCGCCACCTTTGAGTTTACATTTTTCTTCACCCTGGATTTTTGGGGGCTGCACCCTTTTTCACAGCTTGGTTGTTTTTGAACTTCTTTTTGTATTAGTATACTCCAAAACCGGCCTGTGGTCAGCTTTGGAGTTTCTTTTACGTATCTTTTTCTTTACTGCAGAAAGGAGGAAGACATTAAGAGCTGAACTGATTTACTGGATATGTTTTATAATGATGCCTTTTTTTACAAAATTAATACTGTATGAAAATTATCACATGTCCTTTCTTCTACAGGTAGACTAACTTGTAGCAGATATCTCTACAAGGTAACTTGTTTGTGTACAGAGTGACTTGCAAGGTCTCTTCAGAATGACTTGTTGTAGCTGAACTACAAGGTGACTTGTTTGTAGCTGAATTCTCCACAGGGTGATTTGTTTGCAGCTAAACTTTCCACTAGATGATCATGACTTTATTGTAGCTGAAACTATCTAATCCAAAACAGCCAAGCTGTAAAAAAAGTGTGCGGCCCTCAGAAAGGCTATGGTGAAAAAAGATGTGAAATCCAAGGTGGCGGCCAAGAAATGGCTGTGATGGTAGGTTAATGGTAAAAATTTTAATAATGACAATTCAGGTAAATTTTGTGCCGCTTCACAAAAATTCACCTGAATTGTCGTTATTAAAATTTTTACCATTAACCTACCATCACAGCCATTTCTTGGCCGCCACCTTGGATTTCACATCTTTTTTCACCATAGCCTTTCTGAGGGCCGCACACTTTTTTTACAGCTTGGCTGTTTTGGATTAGATTTCATTTCTTTTTGTATTTGTATACCCCAAAGCCGGCCTATGGCCAGCTTTGGGACTTTTTTAACCTATGTTTTTTTTCTTTACTACAGGAAGAAGAAAAGATGAAGTAGATGTACTTTAAATATTTTATCAGTAAATGTACAAATTATATATGTGTGACCGGATTTGCGAAAAGGGGTCTTCCACACACATCCAATTTACGAACTTTGGCAGTTCATAATGTCAGATAGGAAAATAGTATTGCCTTGAAATTTGGACAGTGATGAGTAACAACATAGGTTAATACATGAACAAAATTTCAGGTTAGTATCTTCTTTGAGCACAAAGGTATGGTCATTCAAGTTTATAGAATTGGATGTGTATGGAAGACCCTTTTTCGCAAATCCGGTCACATATAATACATATGTGACCGGATTTGCGAAAAGGGGCCTTCCACACATCCAATTTGGGCAGTGGTGATTTCTTTGCAACTGAACTCTCTACATGATGGTTTCTTTGTAGCTGAACTCTCTACAAGGTAATTTCTTCTAGCTGATCTCTCTACAGGGAGATTTGTTTGTAGCTGAACTATCTACAAGGTAACTTCTTCTAACTGATCTCTCTATAGGGCGATTTGTTTGTAGCTGAATTCTGTACAGGTGATTTGTTTGCAGCTGAGCTCTTTACAAAATGGTTTCTTTGTAGCTGAACTCTCTACAAAGTAACTTCTTCTAACTGATCTTTCTACAGGGTGATTTGTTTGTAGCTGAACTATCTACAAGGTAATATCTTCTAGCTGATCTCTCTACAGGGTGATTTGTTTGTAGCTGAATTCTCTACATTGTGGTTTCTTTGTAACCAAACTATCTACAAGGTAACTTCTTCTAGCTGACCTCTCTACAGGGTGATTTATTTGTAGCTGAATTCTGTAAAGGTGATTTGTTTGCAGCTGAGCTCTTTAAAGAATGGTTTCTTTGTAGCTGAACTGTCTACAAGGTAACTTCTTCTAGCTGATGTCTCCACAAAGTCACTAGTTTGTAGCTGAGCTCTCTACATGGTGGTTTCTTTGTAACTGAACTCTCTACAAGGTGACCTCCTCTAGCTGATCTTTCTACAGGGTGATTTGTTTGAAGCTGAACTCTCTACAAGATAACTTCTTCTAGCTGATCTCTCTACAGGGAGATTTGTTTGTAGCTGAACTCTCTACATGATGGTTTCTTTGTAGCTGAACTCTCTACAAGGTAACTTCTTCTAGCTAATCTCTCTACAGGGAGATTTGTTTGTAGCTGAACTCTCTACATGATGGTTTCTTTGTAGCTGAACTCTCTGCAAGGTAACTTCTTCTATTGATCTCTCCACAGGGCGATTTGTTTGTAGCTGAACTCTCTACATGGTGGTTTCTTTGTAGTTGAACTCTACAAGGTGATTTTTTCTAGCTGAACTATCCCTTTCCATAGTTGCATGAACTCCCCACAAGGTAACTTCTTCTAGCTGATCTCTCTACAGGGTGACTTGTGTGTAGCTGATCTCTATACAGGTTTCTTGTTTCTAGCTGATCTCTTGAATTCTCTTCAGGGTGACTGCTCTATTAGGATGACTGCTTTATTAGAGTATCTCGATCTCGCACTTGCTGCACCAAGTTGGATTTCGTGTTATAACTCCGTGGCTTTAAGTCTGATTCTTCTACACCATTGATGAGCCTTTCTAAGATGATTACTCCATCTGTACAACGATTTTTAAAGCATTACCCCAAGCGGTTTATCTGGTAGGCGTGGCAAGCAGTCGTTTTTTTTTTAGCTAATCTCGATTGCGTAATTGTTACACACTGTTGGCTTTTTCGTTGTATCTTCCTGTTTTTTAGCTCGATTTCTTTCAAACCACAAAAGGCTTGAGGTTGAATAGTAAACCTATTCACCCACCGATTTTCAGCTTCTTCCCATACGCGGTTTACCCTGTAGGCGTGACAACATATTGGTGTTATTTTTCGTGAATAATCGCTCATAACTCTTTGCCTGTTTATCGTATTCCAGCCAATGTTGGTACCGAGATGCGCCTTTATACCCCCCTTCTGTGTGCCAAATTTCAAGGCAATCGGATATGGCGTTCGAGTTTTATAGCAGTTTTTGTAAGTGTGCGACAAGAAAAAGAAAAATAAGAAGAAAAAAAAACGAAGAAACTGAGCCAATTTTTGAAGTCGCATATCTCGGGAACTCGCGAAGCGATTTCGCTCAAATTTGGAATGTGGAGTGCTGCAGTTGGAGGGCATGTCCACAGCAAAAATCGTCTTGTTTCATCAAGGAAGCACAGAGCTACGGAGGTGCGAAAATTGCGTTTTCTTTCTTCCTGTCAGTATACTCACGGGTGTTACGGGCCGGCTTCTTGGGCCGCATGACACACTACCGTGTGTCTTGATCTACAGGATGACTTGAACTCTCTACCAGGTGACTTGTTTGTAGCTGAACTCTGTGACTTTTTTTTGTAGCTGAAATCTCTTCAGGGTGACTTGTTTAGTGCTGAGTTTGTAGTGGAATTTTCTACAGGGTGACTTGTTGGTTGCTGAACTCTCTACAGGGTGGCTTGTTTGTAGCTGAATTCTTTAATGTGTGACATTTTTGCAGCTGAAACCTGTTCAGGGTGACTCGTTTTATACTAAATTCTCCACAAGGTGAATAGTAACTTTCTACAGAGTGATTTGTTGGTAACTGAATGTTCTACTGGGTGGTGTTTTGTGTTGAACTCTCCACAGGGTGATTTTTTGTAGTTGGACTTTTCACAGGGTGATTTTTTTGTAGGGGTGACTTGTTTGTGGCTAAACCTTCTAAATGGGAATTGTTTGCAGCTTAACTTTCTACAAGGTGGCTTGTTTGTAGCCAATCTCTCTACCAGGTGACTTGTTTGCAGCTGGGCTCTCTACAGGGTGACTTATTTGTAGCTGAACTCTCTACAGGGTGATTTGTTTGTCTGTATCGGGTGACTTGTTTGTAGCTGAATACTCTAGGGGGTGACTTGTTTGTAGCTGAAAACTCTAGGGGGTAACTTGTATACTAAACTCTCTACAGAGTCACTTGCTTGTGGTTGAATTTTCCACAGGGTGGTATTTGTTGGTAGCTGAACTCTCCACAGGATGACTTTTTTGTAGCTGATATCTCCACAGGGTGATTTGTTTGTAGCAGAACTCTTTTCAGGGTGACCTGTTTGTATGAATTGTTTGTAGCTGAATTCTCTACAGGATGTGGCTCAACTCTCCACAGGGTGATTTGTTTGTAGCTGAAATCTCCACATTGTGACTTGCTTATTACTGAATTCTTTGCAGGATGATAGTTTGTAGCTGAAGTCTCTACACGGTGACTTGTTTGTAGCTGAACACTCATGGGTGACTTTATAGCTGAACTCTACAAGTGACTTGTTTGTAGCTGAACTCTCTACTGGATGTAGTTGAACTCCCCACAGGGTGATTTGTTTGGAGCTGAATTGTCTTCAGGGTTACGTGTTTGTAGTTGAATTCTCTACAGGGTGACTTGTTTGTAACTGAACTGTCTACAGGGTGATTTGTTTGCAGTTGAACTCTTTACAGGGTGAATTGATTGTAGTTAAACTCTCTTTTTGGTAAATAGCTGAACTCTCTACATGGTGACATGATTATAGCTGAACATTCTAATAGGGAGATGACTTTTTGTGTAGCTGAATGTTCTATTAGAGTGACTGCACTATTAGAGAATATCGATCATGCACTGGTTACACCTAGTTGACTTTCATTGATAGTTTACTGATGCATGCAAGAAATACAACTAGTTTAGTCAGTAAGCATGACACTAAATCACACTATAAGTGACTACTCTATTAGAGTATCTCAATTGCATGGTATATAACCTATTTTTGACTACTTATTATTCTTATTGCATATAATGCTTTAACAAAGCTCACATTTTTGAGCACTTCTAATACAATGCACATACAGATTTATATATCTATGAGATTATAAAATTTTACCATCCTGGTGTAGCAAACTGGAATTCTCATTTGTAAGATAGAAATTGAGTGAGATGAGCAACTGACAGTAGTGGTAGAGTGGTAAAGGATTTTGGGATTTAGGTGTGGAGGTCCTTGTTTCAAACCCTAGGCAATATTTTCTGTTTTCCTGCACAGTTTTTTTTGTTTCTCAGTGACTGTTCTATTAGAGTATGTCAACCAAGTTTGTTTCACATACTTGGTTTTGCATTATTATTTCCTTAGATAATATTATCAGTACTTTCAGATTTCTGCACCATGATGGTCAGCTTATTTGCCTACCAAATTTTAACTTGTTTCTGTCAGTAGTTTATCTGCAAGCACGACAAAAATTTTAATGTCTGCACAGCTTATTTTATTTAGTAAACTTTCCAGTAGTAAAGGATTATAGCATATGTGACTGTCTCAGCAAAAATCTGACTTATTTGCACAAGCATGCGTTTTTAGAAACAAAATACAGTAATACCTCACACAGCCTTCCAGTTAATCTCTCCTCGCAGGCTTGACTGGATCTCTCCCCCCCCCCCCCCCCCCCACTTCCTTCAATTTTTCAGAAGACTTTATCATTCATTTACCAGCAATCCTTTTGATTGTAATTGTATATACTGTTAAAACCATTAATGTTATTCATGTGCTACTGTTAATACTGCTGTGCTAATATCATGGTTGCCATGTTTACATTAAAAAAATTTTTTTTTTACTAATTTTCTTCATGTCATACCCACAGAGCTCTCGTCAGCCACACTATTCCAACTGAGTGCAGTAGCACAAACCTACTTCAACCTAGGAATATCAGCAGCAACAAAGAAAGCCTACACAGCTGGCCTCCACAAGTACATCACCTTTTGCTCTGATGCTAGCTTACAGGTTGCACCTGTTTCTGAAGATACATTGATGTTCTTCGCTACATACCTAGCACAGCAACTCCTTTCTTATGCTACTGTACAAGTATACCTCTCTGCTGTGAGGTACAGTTGCACCACAACTGGAGAATCATTGCCCCTAACAACACCAAGATTACACTACATTTTGAAAGGCATGCACAAGTCATGTGCAATTACCCACTAACCAAGGGAATAGTTATCTATTACTTTTCCAATTATGATGTGCCTTCATGTAGTGTTTTCAAACCACACCAGCAACTTTTTCCAATTATGATGCGCCTTCATGTAGTGTTTTCAAACCACACCAGCAACTACAGAGATATGATGATCTGGGCTGCCTGCTGCCTTGCCTACTTTGGACTCCTTAGAGTCAGTGAATTTACTGCATCATCACCTGGCCACTTTGACTCTTCAACTGGTTTGCTTTTATCAGACATAGCTTTAGACAATAGAGCTTCTCCAACACTTGTACAGATCACACTTAAACAGTCAAAAGGAGACCAGTTTAGGAAAAGGACACAAATATGTTTAGGCAAGATGACTCAAGCTATCTGTCCAGTCTAGGCCTTGGTGTAGTACCTAGTCAGGTGAGGCGGCACCCCAGGACCACTATTTGTGTGGCCTAACAACAAGGCATTGACAAGAGCATCATTTAGTGCAGCCCTCAACAAAGCCTTAAAAGAGCTGCATATGGATCCCCACCAGTTTAATACGCATATTAGTTTCAGAATTGGTGTTGCTACATCAGCTAAACAGGCCGGTGTGAGCAACTTACACTTAAAAAGTCCTGGGAAGGTGGAGAAGTGATGCCTAATTATGCTATGTTCAACTGTCACCACAAGATTTAGCAGGATTGTCAAAGTCTCTTGCACTTACACCATAATCGAAACAAACCAGTTTGGTGTGCCTTACTTACTGTGAACACTTAATAATATCTGCCTTATCACGTAACCATAATCAATGCTAGATTAGTTATATCTATACCACAGAGCAGACAACTTGTATGTATAGGCATAGATAGATAGGTGAGTAAGCTACATCAGTTAGAGTATTCAATCTTAGCAATTTAAAATGCTCCCTCCAAGCCAATTGATATGTACACAAAACATCTTCTCCAGATTTATATCCCAGCCTTAAAATTGATTAGGCTCCCATGGCAGACAGAGGCCTTGTACAACTACCAAACACACCAACACCAATTGATGGTGGTGTATCTAATAATCAGTGTTGAGTATGTTAGAGGTGAGCAAACTACATTAACTGCTATTATTATATGTAGCTACAGTCTGCCACCATCAGCAAATGTTCCACATACTTGTGCACACTGACGTATCCATGAAATTCTGGCATTGCATTTCAGCCACATTTGTTCTCCAAATTTTTTTGGTCTTGCAGCATATCCACGGCATCATGTGATCATTTTAGTACAAATGACCTAGCTCATGTTAAATATATACATAAATCAGATATCAATTGTAGGTGACAGACAGTTAAAAAAACTCTGCTTTTATCCCAATCTTACCGTGGTCTGCTCTTGGCAACTCCAGCCATGTCTTAAAATCCAGCACGCTAATTCATCCTTATTTAATCATATCATGTAACACAAATTGTGTACAATTGTATAAAATTAATGTAATACACCTGTAATTATTTGTTGGATGTTTAAGCTTTACTACTTGTAGGCATCAGATTCAATATCATGATTCTCACAATTTAAAGTGCAATCTTACATTGTCACATCTCCATGGTAGGATAATCACTGATTGTAATTGCATACTAATGCATCGCTTATGTTTATGTGTCAGTCAGTTCCTCTAGAATTGTATTACTGTGCATCTTATCAACCTGCACACACTGTGTTGGCCATGCACTGTCTGTACATGCCCCACTAGTAGGTTGTCCCGTTGGTGATTGTATTTGGTTGTATTTGCCCCGGGACTAGTAAATAAAATAAACTTACTAATGGTGCTAACATTCTAATAAGGTGACTGTAAACTATTAGAGTATCTCGATCACGTACTTGTTACATGTAGTTGGATTCACGTACTCAGTGGCTTTTACTCAAATTCTTCTATACTACTGAAAGGACTTTCTATAATGATTATTCCATCTACATACATGATGGTTTTCAGCTCACTCTTCTCAGTGGTTTGCGTAAAAAAATAGTTTTTTTGTTTCACGAAATTTGATTGCATAATTGTGACTCAGGTTGGGTGTTGTGTCATATTTCCACGGTCTTTATCTTCATTCTTGTCAAACTACAAAAAGACACTCCTACAATGGTTACTCCACATACATAGTGCTTATATTTATTTATTCATCAAGACACACGGTAGTGTGTCGTGCGGCCCAAGAAGCCGGCGCACAACACCTGTGAGTATATTGACAGGAAGAACGAAATCGCAAATTTTGCACCTCCGTAGCTCTGTGCTGCCTTGATGAAACAAGACGATTTTTGCTGTGGACACTCCCTCCAACTTCAGTACTCCACATTCCAAATTTGAGTGAAATCGCTTCAAGCATTCCCGAGATATGCGACTTCAGAAATTGGCTTAGTTTCTTCATTTTTTTCTTCTTATTTTTCTTCCTTTTTTTGCAGCACACTTACGTACAAAACCTGCTATAAAACGCGAACGCAATATCTGATTGCCTTGCAATTTAGCACACAGAAGGGGGGTATAAAGGCGCATCTCTGTACCAACTTTGGCTGGAATACGGTAAGCAGACAAAGAATAATTAGCGATTATTCCCAAAAAATAACACCAATATGTTGTCACGCCTACAGGGTAAACCACTTATGGAAAGAAGCTGAAAATCAGTGGGTGAATAGGTTAACTATTGAACCTCAAACCTTTTGTGGTTTGAAAGAAATTGAGCTAAAAACCAGGAAGATACAACGAAAAAACCAACAGTGTGTAACAATTATGCAATCGAGATTCACTAATAAAAAAACGACTACTTTCCACGCCCACCAAAAAAAACCGCTTGGGGTAATGCTTTGAAATTCGCTGTACAGATGGAGTAATCATCTTAGAAAGGATCTTCAATGGTGTAGAAGAATCATACTTGAAGCCACAGAGTTATAATGCACCTATCAATGTATTGCCCCACCACCCCCCCTCGGGCATAAATGGGGCTTTACAGGGGAAATTGACACGAAACTGCTGCCCCACTATGGGGCATTTGACAATCGTTCAGTAAGCACCCAAATATTTTTTTGTTATAACTTCCTTCGCTATGTCAAATCCCGAGTAAATCCCGCGTTGCAACTGGGGCCAATGGTGGGGATTTGACACGATATGTTTGCCCTACTATGGGGCATTTGACATTCGGCTGTGTCAAATCCCCACTATAGCCCCATATATGCCCTAGTGGGGCAATACATTGATAGGTACATAACACGAAATCAAACTTGGTGTAGCAAGTGCGAGATCCAGATACTCTAATAGAGCAGTCACCCTGAAAAGAATTCAAAAGATCAGCTAGAAACTAGTAACCTGTATAGAGATAAGCTACAAACAATTCACCCTGTACAGAGATCAGCTAGAAGAAGCTACCTTGTAGGGAGTTCAACTACGTAGTTCAGCTAGAAAAACTCACCTTGTAGAGAGTTCAGCTTCAAAGAAACCACCATGTAGAGAGTTCAGCTACAAACAAATCGCCCTGTAGAGGAATCAGCTAGAAGAAATTACCCTGTACAGAGTTCAACTTCAAAGAAACCATCATGTAGAGAGTTCAGCTGCAAACAAATCACCTGTAGAGAGTTCAGCTACAAACAAATTACTCTGTAGAAAGGTCAGCTAGAAGAAGTCACCTTGTAGAGAGTTCAGCTACTAACTAATGACCCTGTAGAGACATCAGCTAGAAGAAGTTACCTTGTAGATAGTTCAGTTACAAACAATTCACCCTATAGAGAGATCAGCTAGAAGGACTCACCTTGTAGAGTGTTCAGTTAGAAAGAAACCACCATGTAGAGTTCTGTAATAAATATATGCACTATATATATATGATTTGTACATTTGTTGATAAAATCAGAAATATTTAAAGTATTCATTTGCTTCATCTTTTTTTCTTCCTGTGGAAAAGAAAAAAAAAAGATAGGTTAAAAATGCCCCAAAGCTGGCCTATACAAATACAAAAAGAAGTGAAATCTAATCCAAAACAGCCAAGCTGTAAAAAAAGAGTGCAGCGCTGGCACAAAATTCACCTTAAATTGTCGTTATTAAAATTTTTACCATTAACCTACCATCACAGCCATTTCTTGGCCGCCACCTTGGATTTCACATCTTTTTTCACCATAGCCTTTTTGAGGGCCGCACTCTTTTTTTTACAGCTTGGTTGTTTTGGATTAGATTTATCAAGACTCAAGGTAGTGTGTCGTGCAGCCCAAGAAGCTGGCGCGCCACACTGAGTATATTGACAGGAAGAAAGAAAATGCGATATTCACACCTATGCAGCTCTGTGATCCCTAATCTGATTGGAACCAAATTTGCTATAGAAGTGTTGGCCAGGTAGGGGAGTCCATACATCAAATTTGAAGAAAATCACTACAGACAGTTCCGAGATATGAGTGACCAAAATTTCATTTTAATTTCTTCATTTTTCTTCTTCATTTCGCACACTTTTCAAAATCCACCATAAAACACGAATACATGCTCCACTCAGGCTGACATTTGGCACATGTAAAGGGCTCATTACAGCAGATCTCAGTACTAAGTTTGGTAGAAATCCGACCTGTATTCACGGAGTTATGACCAACTATTCACATAAAATAAGGTTGAAGGTCTGTCACGCCCACAGGGTAAACCCCATGAAGGAATGAGCTGAAAATTGCTATGTAGATGGAGTAACGTATTACAGGAGTGCCTTTTTGTGCTTTGAAGATAAAGACCATGGAGATATGACACAAAATCCAACCTGTGTTACAATTATGCAATTTATTTTTATGAATAAAAACTATTAGTTTTCACGCCTACCAGGCAAACCGCTTAGAGCAATGAGCTGAAAATTGGTATGTAGCTGGAATAATCATCATAGAAAGTCTGTGCAGTATTACAGAAGAATCTGATTACAAACCACCTAGTTATGATTCGAAAAGCGAACTACGTGTAGTAAAAGCGAGGTCAAGATACTCTAATAGAACAATTGCCATGCAACTACAGATAAATCGCTCTAGCAATTCAAACCATTACAAATCACCCTATAGGGTGAAACCAATTTGTCCTGTTGAGAGTTCAGCCACAAACAAATCACCTTGTACAGAATTCAGCTACAAGCAATTAAGACACCCTGTGGAGACTTGCTCAGCTAGAAACAAGTCACTCTGTAGAGAGATCAGTTAAAACAAATCATCCTGTAGAGAGTTCAGCTACAAACAAGTCACCCTGTAGAGAGTTCAGCTACAAACAAACCACCCCAGAAAGTTCAGCAACAAACAAATCATCCTGTAGAGAGTTCAGCTATAAACAAATTACCCTGTAGATAGATCAGCTAGAAACAAGTCGCCTTGTAGAGAGATCAGGTCACCCTGTAGAGAGATCAACTACAAACAACATCACCCTGTAGAGAGTTCAATTACAAACAAATCACCCTGT
Source organism: Dysidea avara (assembly GCF_963678975.1). Lineage (NCBI taxonomy): Eukaryota > Metazoa > Porifera > Demospongiae > Dictyoceratida > Dysideidae > Dysidea > Dysidea avara. The sequence continues at coordinate 26,717,465 of NC_089272.1, read as the reverse complement.
AAAAGTTCAACTACAAACAGATATCCCTGTAGAGGGCTCAGCTAGAAACAAGCCACCCTGTAGAGAGAATCCTGTAGAGAGTTCAGCTACATTTCAATTCATCTAGTAGAGAGATCAGCTGCAAACAAGTTATCCTGTAGGGAATAATTTGCATGTAATAAATAAATAATAGTTAGACGTCAAGAACCAGGGTTCTACAGGATTTAGAAAACTCGAAGGCCCTGGGCTGTAGCGCCCGAGCGAAACGAGGGCGCTACTAAGGGCCTGAGGGTTTTCTAAATCCCGTAGAACCCAGTGGTTCTTGACGTCTAACTTATTTAGACTACAACTCGTTATCGTACCTTGAGTTGACAGCTGCTTGTAAACGAGAAATGTACGGCTAAGTACTAGAAACAAGCCCTCTACACCTCCCTACATGGCGGGACCTCAGCGTGGCTGTTGCTACCCGTTTAAACGCCCATGCGTTGCCAATGTTACAGGAGCATGCTATGTATCGAAGTACTGGACTCAGCGACTGGACTACAACTCATTGTTGCTGTTGTTATGCCTCGACAGCTGCTTGTAAGCAAGTAATGTAGTGTTGATTAGTACAAACAAGCCCATTACACCTCCCTCTAATTCAGTACGGCTGTTACTAGCCATTTAAATGCCCATGCGTTGCCAATGTTACAGGCGCGTAATTATCGTGTTTTGTATCGCCTCAGAGCGTGGTCTCTATTGGACATGACCGTGGCTCTACGAGATTTAGAGACCACGTTTTTAGCCAATCAAATTTCAGTATCAAACTTGTTGTAGTCTAAATATATATATATATATATATCATTTGTATATTTACTGATAAATCAAAAATAGTTAAAGTATTAAAAATCTGCTTTTAAACTTTTCTTCTTCCTGTGGTAAAGAAAAAAAAGATAGGTTAAAAAAGTCCCAAAGCCTATGGCTGGCTTTGCATGGGGTATACAAATACAAAAAGAAGTGATATCTAATCCAAAACAGCCAAGCTATAAGAAAAGAGTGCGGCCCCCAAAAAGGCTATGGTGAAAAAATATATGAAATCCAAGGTGGTGGTCAAGAAATGGCTGTGATGGTAGGTGAACGGCAAAAATTTTAATAATGACAATTCAGGTGAATTTGGTGCCGAATCCTAGTGAAACTTGGAGGAGGCAACACAAATTCACCTGAATTGTCATTATTAAATTTTTTGCTATTAACCTACTATCACAGCCATTTCTTGGCCACCACCTTGGATTTTACAACTTTTTTCACCATAGCCTTTTGGGGGCCACACTCTTTTTTTACAGCTTGGCTGTTTTGTTAGGACTGGGTCACATGCAACCAAGTACATGTACCAATTATGCAATGTGATAACTCCCTGGTGAGGCTATGCATGACAAGATATTGAAGGCACAAAAAAATAATTATAATCCAAAATCAACTAAATATGGCATAATAGTGACAGATATACACTGTAACACAATAGTGGCATCATAACTAGAGGCCACCAGTAGCTAAGTGCTGGTACATCATTGGTATGGCAATGGCACAGTGATGTGCACACAGTACATATGCATACAAAACATACAGGAAAGAGCTACATGTTATTGTAGTATTGTATGCAGCAATACATTATTGGCACCACAGAAGATGGAAATTGTTCAGCTACATAGCCAATGTACAACACAGTATCAACTAGAAGTCACCAGTAGCTAATTGCAGCTCATCAGTGGCGAAGCAATGGCACAGTGATGTGTGCACACTATATGCATACACAGCTTTTAGAAGATACACAATACTGTAGTAGCTAGAGTATGCAAGCCAAGTGAGTCAGATAAAGGAAGACCCAGAGCCTAGCAAGCCAGGTGAAGGAAAATTGTACAATACAAGTAAACAATACAAGCAAACATTAAAACATATCACGCTCTTTACAATACATTTACAAACAGATAGCCAAGCCTATCAGAGCCTAGCAAGCCAGGTAAAGGAAGAAAAAATACACAATGCAAATAAACAAGACAAACAAACGTACCACTATTAATCTTGTTCCTTGTCTTGTACAGGTAGCATGGCAAATTTCCTTCAATTGGCGTTGAGTGTGTCTGCCTTATTACCTCTTTTGTAGTATGCGTTGTATGGCTTTTCAGTCATCAGCATGAAAACGAGTAAGTAATATACAGTGTACATTTGTGCCTTCGTTCAATGGTGCCGGCTAGTAGGGGCAGAGATAATGGAGTTTGAGAGACTCAGTAGGATTGAAATTTGTAATAAAAAATGATTTCAGTTTTGAACTCATTCCTTCAAGGGGTTTACCCTGGGGCAAGGCAGACGTTCAATCTTATTTTATGCAAATAATTCATCATTACTCCGTGATTGTTAACTGGATTCCCACCAAACATGGACTAAGATTTGCTTTAATGAGCCCTGTAAGTGTGCCACATTTCAGCTTGATTGGAATATGCATTTGTACTTTATAACAGATTTTACAAAGTGTGCAAAACGAAGTAGAAGAAAAAATCCAAACATTTAGCCACCCATATCTTGACAATGGCTTGGGAAATTTTCTTTAAGTTTGGTCTGTAGACCCCTCTATCTGATGGCACTTCAGCAGCAAATTTAGATCCAATTGGATAAGAGATCACGGAGCTAAATATGTGTAAAAATTACATTTTCTTTTTTCCTGTCAAGTGTGGTGGGCTGGCTTCACGACACACTACCAGGTATCTTGATATTTATATAATGGTATTACAACAGAGCAGGGATTACTGGTATTGAATCTGTGCCTCTTGAATATGTAACAGTACCCATTACCTTTTAAGAGAGTGTAATCAGTGTTATTTGAGGCATATGTACAGTATGACATCAAGGTATACTGCTTTCTCTATATTGCTTCATATGCCAGTACAAAGAAGAAGGCCATTTTAACAAAGAAATAACAACTGTAAACTTTATTTTCACCAGATTGTAAATATGTGCCCATAGCTCACATGCCTTTTGCTGTAAAAACACAAAACGAAGCTTTTCTTATTCTACATGAACAGGAAAATCTGACGGTATATAGTTCAAACTTTATTTTATTGCCTACTGAAGCAATTAAAATGTGAATAATTTTTTTATGTGGTACATGCATTGTACCCAATACATTTATATAGCTTTTGCAAAAAAAAATTTTTTTTTAACTGAGCTAGTCACATATTAAGGAATTGAATAGTTTTTGGTAAATAGATTAAGCCAAGTCCTGTCTTCATAGCTTGTTTCAGTCATGAGTTATGAAAGCACCTCTAATTTATTTGCCATGTTATTGCTTTACAAATCAAATTTCTTGCTGTTCCAACTATCTAGTGCAACACATAACTCCAAGATTATTCAACATGGAAGACTGAAACTTTGGCAGTCCACTACTATAAATAACAGAGAAACATTAAAATGGAATTTGAGGAATGTATGAAAATGACTGGTTTTTGCTCAGCCAGTCACATAATTAATGTACTTATTGGGGCCAACAGTATCATTCACACAAACACTTGCACTTGTGTGCAAACTAACAACTAGGTGTAACCATGAATACAGGTTAATAAGAGTAAATAGTCTCTATTATTTACTCTTGATGTTATGAACATATGAAAGGAATGGCATCATACATGCCATTAAATTTTAATAAGGATCAAAGAACACTCTATTCATAAGATTGTCCAATACAGTTTCAGTTATAACAGTCTATTTTGTCACACATACAGCACAATACACTACTAGGTATGACTTAACACAACACAAGGTGGTAGCATGAGCAGTTATTATTTGTTACCTGGTAAATTACTACACTGAGATGAAGTAGAAACCTGTTGCATGATACTACATTCCCCCACACCAGCATTGTTCATACCAGCCACCCTGACAGCATAATCAGCATTAGGAGATAATAAACCAGGGTAATGATGGAAGTTATCATCAGTTACATTCATTATTATTAATGCATTATCACTAACAGAAGATGATATGGTCACATTATACGACACTAATCCACATAATGGATCACTGATGAATGGATCCCATGATATAGAAAAATTAGCAGCACAACTTTCCACAACTGTGATTTCTGAATCATGAACGGGAGATGGTGGTTCTGTAATTACATAATATTATTCATGTACCAGTAAGAAATATGTCACTGTCTCACCACGTAGTTAGCAACTTACTATATTTTGTTGTCTCAGGATTATCTACAGTGTCCAACAAATACGTAGGATACCAAAGTTTCAGTCTATTATGGTGAGCAGTTTTCGGACAGTAAGATGAGCAAAGAATTTAACCAACCATACTAAAAATAAATTACAGGTTCTTTTGTTTGCAGTCATAACTTTTGTTTTCAATGACATAATTAGTTGGAATTTTGGTTTAAAATGCTCACCACGAATTAGAAAATTGACCAAGTCCTGTAGTAATTGTGCATACAAGTATGAAAGTGTTTTAACTGAAGAAATAACAATAATTTTGTTTACATCTGCTGCATCTTAAATAAACACATGTGATATGCACATCCTTGGGGCTACAGATATTCAAACTCCCATTAGCAGGCAAATAAGATGGTGTTTAGGTTTAATGGATTAGAGACTTGCTTCCCAGAGTAATGGCTTGAATAAAACTTACACATTCTTTCTTTAAAACATGCATAATTTCAACTTATTAAAAACTTTGCTTTATTAAAAAGTATGCTTGTACAAACTAGGCAGATTTTGCTGACACAAGAGATGGTCACATAATATGTATACAGTACACACAAATGTCATATAGTAGTTGTTAATGAGAATGAAATCAACCCACTACTAATACACCTACACAATGACATTAATTTACTGTATATATATTACATTTATAGTATATCTTATATCTTTAAAAATTTTTTAAAAAGTAGGGATCCAAGCAAAAAAAGTAGTGAAACAAGAGATGAATGATGGTATTATAGCATAGCTTGGGGGAGGGGGGGAGGGGATCCCTACATTAATACCACCATTTGTCTCTTGTTTCACTCGAATAGCAACTTCATTTTTAATTTAAATATACTAGTTTGTTTGATTTTTTTTTGGTTATAGCATACATTTATTCTCATGTGACTGTTTGTGACTGGATCTTCAAAAAGGGACATAATCAAAAAAGCCTAAAATTACAGTATAAAAAATTGAATACATTGGGAAAAATACTTGCATATTATTGAAAAAAATTCCATAAATTTTTTAACCACTCTTTCTTAGTAAAGGAAGTGACTAACAATAAAAACCTGACCTGCTCAAGAGGAGTTGGAAAATCTTGCAGTAGATCCAAGGATATGTAAGTTATGAGTGTTTGTTTACATTATGCTGAAGTGATGATATCCGATTGATTTTTCTTCGCGAATTTTGCCTTTGTATGCAGTGAAGAAGAGCAAGTAAAGGAAACACGCACCCAGTAATTGATTCCCTTGTTCATGGCAAACACTATGGTGAAAGCTTATCTCCGTACCTCAATTCGTTGGTAAGTTACAGCCATTTTTGTAAGCGCCTGTAATTTATTTTCTCTATACTTGCTGTACAAATCGATTTTTCTGTTGTTGCTACTTTGTAGGGCTGTAACTCTTAAAGTTATTGATATATGAAGCTGAAACTTTGCCAGTTGGCTAAGTAGATTATAAGTATTTAATAAACAGGAATTCAAAAAAAATGCAATTGTTCCCTGTTTTTTCAGATCCAATTATGTGTTATTAGAGTGACTGCTGTATTAGAGTGTCTCAAGTCAGCTTTCACCCACCAGGGGGTGATTCAATATTAATTTTCATATTTTCATTGTGCTAACATTATGAATACAACTAGACCAATAATAAGGATGTGTGGTCATTGTGATCAAGAAAATAGATTATTAAGTGGTATGGTCTGCATGCTTGATCGTTATTAATCAACGAAGATTATTTAATGGGCATTGTCTTGAACCTATCATGAAGTTACAGGTATCTACCAAGCATAAGCACTTTAACTAATTTTGTGGCTCCTAAATATGCTGCTCATGGGAGGTGTTGGTACGGAAAATTAATGCTTTGATATGGTTTTATTGCATTAAGAAGAAGATGACCAACTTCATCGAGGATAAAAGGAAAGACAAGGCACATACTCATTGGAACCCCAAAAGGCACATCCCACTGGTGAGTTTGTTATTTTGGCATAAAATGGTAGCCATGCACTACTTCATTTGGCCTCCAGCCTTGCGACTGTGGTCAGGCAGGCAGGCAGCCAAGCAGACAGTAGGCTTGAGTCTATTATGCTCCAAAATTTGCCTACTAGTCTTTTTAAATTTCTCTAAAATTCTGCATAATTATTATACTTGTTTTTATGCTTTTCAGAAATACATTATGCTTTTTATCTTGTGTGTTTTTCTTAGTGCAGAGTTCTATGATACAGTACAGCTCACGGGTAACGTCGCATGTACACGCATGATGCGCGTGACGTGCGCTCGAGTGACCCGTGTGGATGCAGCAAGGCTACAGTAATGCTCCACAATAGCTAACTTTACTCGAGAGCGTCACGCAAGACCAGATAACAGGTCTCACCTATGGTCTTGGGAGGCGGCACTGGCTCAGTTCCGCCAGCTGTGAATTCTCCTATTGCTGCCTGTGTTGTAGCTACTGAATGCTTGGTAACTTAGCTACTGACTTGACCTTGACTCTGTCACGGACTACAGTCAGTGCTGTAGCTAGCAGTATAGCTACCGTAAACCTAGATGGATTGGTCACCAAGTAATGCCACAGAACCCCAGTTAGCTAGTGCATTTTTATAATTCGTACTTTCTTTATCTAGATAGTTAAAGGAATGGTCAACCGAAGTTTCAACTCTAGAAGCCAAGAAATTTCGAAGTTACAGTGCTACGAAGGGCCTACGAAGTGCTAACAGCAAAAAATTGATTTGTACTGCAGTGACAATAAACTACAGGCGTTTAATAAAACAATCATAACATACGGATGCAGTCCTCTACCAAGATGCAACTTGCACCATCGAAATCTCCATGAACACGCAAATGCATTGCTGGGTAAGTTTTGTCTTCCAGGCCTTTCCTACATACACGGGGGACCGGCGAAGGCAAATGAACGTGAGAAAAAGCGATAGTGAACTGCTCGTCTAATGCAAGGCAGACTAACGCTGATATCTTCTGTCTCCTTGAGAGTACTGACACTAAACAAAGATTTTGGAACTCCTCTTGCTTTTGGAATCACGATGCTGCCAAGGTTTTTGGTGTTATCACTTTCTTTCATTGTGAAACAAGCGCTTTAGAATTTACGGATTTTTTTTTCTTTTTCGTAAATATTCCACCCATTGCGTTCTGCGGGCCCAGGCGTGCGTTTATTGCATTCTACTGTATAATTGCTAGGCTTGCACGAACATAATTATGGGACCGATCACAAATGTTTATGTGATTTAAGTGTTGTATGAAGTTACTAAACTCAGTAGTGAGCGTTCTCATGACTGGCGAGTTTCTCGCGTGGCTAGTGCACATCCACGCGATATTCCACAGGTATTGTACAGTACACTGCAAAAGAATGATCCCGCGGGAAGATGCGAGCATTACTCGCATGTGTATACTTGCGATGTTACCTTTGAGCTGTACTGTAGAATGTGAATGGAAAAGTGTCACTTCAACTGCAACATACAATAGCGTGAAATTGGGATGCGCTCCAGAGTTAGTAGGCATATTAGAACAAGGAGTCTGGGGGAATATCTATAGTCCCTCAGATACTATACACATTTTATTGTTTAATATCTTTGTAGCTTTGTATGCCGCAATATTATGCATGGTTTCTGATTGATCTTCTGAGTTGTAGTAATTGATATTCAAAGGACAGCAACTGCTCAGTATAATATGCAACTAGCATTTGCAGCACCACGCCAAGAAAATAATAGCCTCCTGGGAATAAACACTGATGTTCTCTCTGTTGCATGCAATGACTGTTCTATTAGAGTGTTTGAATGTTCTATTAGAGAATCCTGATCTTTTTGAAATATTTCCTGGTTTGATATTAACCCCAGTCTCACTAAAGACCTGCAGAGACTTTTGCTATTTTCAATGTCTAAACATCAACTAGTTATACTGACTCTACACTAACTTTATTACTTCTTTTGTATTGTCTTCCAATCAAGCTTCCAATAATCACAATCATCATATCATAATTTAAAATCAGACAGTGACACACATTATATAATACCAAATTCATTGATTGAAGTTCATATAAACTGCTTTGCCATGCCTTGGTTCTAGTTGGCATATGACTGCATGTGCCCTATACAACTCAAACCCACAATGAAAAGCACTCATTCCGTCAAATGTAAACTTGTAGTAAGACTGCAGTGCATTTTTCTACTCGTAGTCAGGAATAATTTCACCATTGAAAACAGGTTAGTCCTTAACTTTGTCACTGTTATAGTAGAAGTTAAATTTATGGTGATGGAAATTTGCCCATTATGCTCCTTAATATGCTCTAATACAGGCCTGTATGCCAGCATTATGTGTTATGATTTTCATCCCTGATTATGTCAAAAATTATGCCAGCATATTCAACACAAGCCTAGCAAACAGGCAGGCAGACAAGAATTTAGAGTTTTGGAAAATTTTTTTAACCTTCTATATCCAGCTGCCTGTGTTTTCTTGTTTTAATGCTGTATTTGATGTTAGATGGACTAATATTATTCCGTAAATGTTATTTTTGTCATGTAAGATGTCTCTAGGATGGTTTTAATGGGGGTATTTTAGGTGGTATATGTCACTTTTGGGGGATCCCTACTTGTTTGATACACTGTATATACATGACTGAAAAGTGGAATCCATGTCAGATTTGATGTAAACATGAGCAAATGTATACACTTCTAGTTGGTGGATGCTATATAATATAATTATGGAATTGTGATGATAACCAGGATTCGCCTGTAGACTAGGCATGAGGCTATTATACTCATAAAATTGAGCATTATGCTTCTGAGCACTACATTATTTTAAAATTATGCCAGCATTATTGCTGCATCCATAACACAGATTAATTCACACTAACCACACAAGTTTTCTACATATGCAAATAAAATTGTGTTATAATACTGTATAAACAGAGTGCATACAATTACATATCCATACCAGAAGTAACTGTTATAGTTCCAGTCGCAGAAACTGTTGGACTTCTTTGGAACAATCTGCATTGAATGCGTGTAGTAGTATTAATAGATAATATCGTCAATATGGAACTCCCATTATGAATGCCATTATGATAATCAACTTGGTACAAGTGACTATTCGATAATTGTCTTGGAGTTAACTCGGTATCATCAATTATCCAATTAATACTAACATTGACATTGGTTGTGTTAGAGTACATACAAGTGATATTCACATCACTACCGACACATTCAGTTGTGTTCTGTGGTAAAATTCTGATATCTGTAAAATTACAAATCATCTTCACAATATTTAACACACTACAGTCATCAACAAAGTAATCACAAATGAAATTGTTTAAGTTTAAACTTGTTAACTATCCAGGAAAGACTGCTATTGGACAAAATTCACCGAAAATTAATTTCATCACTTGCTCTCTCGACTACTTGAGAACAGAATTCTTCATTTATAATAACCCTAGGATTTAAAACATACAGCCTGCATCAAAGTAATTACCGTTAGGAGTTCAATCACACAACAATTTGCCAATGATTTAGGCTCCAGTTATTGAGTATGGGTATGGCTACTATTATTATAGTTTAGGGAGTTGTGTATATCTAAAAGTTGTGGTGTGTGATCACTGTTAAGCACACTAGACAAGGCCAGGATGTGTTAATCACCATAGTGGTGAGCCTGAAATTAAGCTAAACTCAAATTGGTTTATTTTCATAACTCCTGGCAAAAATATGTAAATTGGTGTATATTTTAAGAATCTTAGAGTTGCTTTATGCTAAGGATTCTGCTTACAAGTAGTTGAAAGAGAAACTCACTGTATGAGAAAACGGTGCCATTTTGGTTGAATTTGGATCAATTTCATGCTTGTACAGATGATTAGCAAGATTAAAATTTAACCATACGTACTTTGTACATGACTTCATTGCTAAAGAGTGACTACTATGGTTATCATTCTTTAGGTCTTCATGAATTAAAACCTTAAATCCTGTCTAAATGATGCAGTGACACAAGAATCATGCCTCATCAATCGAACCACCAATACGTTTTGGAGAAAGCGCTCACTTACAAAGGAAGATTGAACTACAGTAACTGTATTGTGATTTTAAAAAATGATGGAAATTAAGTTCATATTTATCTTGTGGTTTGCTAACATTTTGATCAAATTCTACTTAAAGAAGGGAATAGAATTTACCATCACTTCAGCTGTAGTTACATTAGCCCAGCAGCAAATTATTTTGAAGTTATTTTTTTATACATTGGCAATCCTTAATGCCATTTCTTGGAACAAGACAATTTTTTCCATGGAAATTTCCTTCACCTTTAGTAGTCTGGCTACCAAATTTCATTATAAATTTCTGAAAACGATGAATTATCAGCCTCTATTGATTACCGATCCAATCATTGGTTCAACTATAAAACAAGTTAATGATAATTCAGCTACATTGCAAATCACCTTGAGCTGCATAGCAAGTCACCCTGTAGAGCACATTCAGCTACAAACAAGTTACTCTGTACAGATTTCAGATACATCATAAGTCACTAAGCCTGAGTCAAATATGCGCAAAATTTAACCCAAAAGCTTTCAGGAATTTCCCGCCTATATATATACTCTTCTAGATTAGCAACATTTCTGATGATAATCTTTGAAACGTTTAATCAATGATTACTCTATTAAAGTATTTCACTACAAAGTGACTGTTCTAAGAAAATCGGTTGCAGTGGGCGCTGCCTTGCAGATTGTTAGTATATTTAGCTATAGCATCTGCAGTACAACTGGAGGACTGGTGTCAAAGGCTCTGGCATGTATTACATACTTTATTTATTATTTGTGGTCACCACAAACCAAACCCTAAATAAACCAAGCCCACTTGTCTGGTTAGCAGCTTACTAGACTTACGGTATGTGTACAATATCATAGCACTAGCTTTGCAAGCATTACTTTTAATGAAGGATATACAAGTGTAACTTGTAGAGTCCTACAATCAGGTATCGGTTAACTATCAGCAAAATTGGGAAATATATTGGATACCATAAAGAGGGAAACTTTGATGGGGGTAACTTTGGGGAATAGCAAGCTAAATAAATTGCATTTGACGAAATAAATCTTTCATGGCGAATTCAAGCTCAATCTAGCTATAAAGATGCAAATCTCAGGCACAATGAGTAATTGGCAGGTTAAAACTTTGGTGAATTTGTAGCGAATCACCAAACTTTCTGAAAGTTTTCCCCTGCCAAATTTTCTCTCTATACGGTATTGGTTTAGCCTAAAAAGTGGGAATTGGCACAACTCTAAATTGTTTGCAGCTGAACTCTACACAGAGTGACTTGTTTGTAACTGAACTCTCTACAGAGTGACTTGGTATGTAGCTGAACTCTCTACATGGTGACTTGTTACATAGCTCAATGGCCTACAGGTAGCTAAACAGGTAGCTTTTTGTAGCTAAACTCTCAATAGGGTAATAAATTGTTTGTAATTAAAATCTCTACAGGGTGACTTATAACACATGTACCTGTATATACCGGTTTTTGGTTAAACAGTTTTCCTGGTAGGCATGAAAAGCAATCGTTTTAATCAGCAAAACTTAATTGTGCTGTGGTCACTCTGCTTCGTATTTAACTTTGTTACATCTGTAATATACAGCATTACAAACAAAGAACAGTACAAGAAATGCCTCTGCAATCAATTCTGTCACTATGGATATTGCAAGTAAATACATGCCCAGACTATCAAATACTGAGAAGTGAAGTGGCCATTCCACTTCGTTTTCAGGTACGTTATGCTTGCTATACAGCATTACAAACAAACAAAAATGCAAGAATCGTGGCTTCTGCAATCAATTCAGTCACTATGGAAACTACGGGTGATTCTCATAATAGCCAGCTCCACTGAAGCAATCATGCGTTACTGTGAATCAACACCTACACAGTAGTGGAGAAAGAAATAGGACACAAAGGAGGGTAAAGATAAATCCATGAAGCATGCACTGTAGCTATTCAATTGTGGTTGGTGTAAAAGCATGCTTTTGGCTGAAGCAATGTCAAACAGTGAAGGAATCAAGGTTGTAGCCTTAAGTATAGTCGAGTTATGTTTGGCTGGAAGCATCAGACAGTTAGTTAATCACTCACTCAGCAGAAAATTCAATTAGATGTTTTTTATAGTATTCCTCAGAAACTTGTTGGAAGGATTTGGGATCACTCTGCAGGCATTTTTGGGCTTCATTACACCTAACCAATACTACCAAGTTGTCATGAAAGGAAAATGAGGTTGGTTTTTTGGTGATGCAGTACTGCTCAAATGCACCATTACACTCACTTGCACTGTTTTCTCAAATCATGAATATACTTGAGCGATCTGTGAGTAAAACTGTACTTGCATCTCACAGAACCATGAGTAGAATCTGTTTGCAAGAACTCTACTCAAAAGTCATCTATGATGGATGAGTGAGCACATGATAGAGTGCTCTCTAATGTTAGTTATTGTATGCCTATTATTGTTTCTTACCTGTATGTCTGCTTATTTTACCTAGCTAGTCTAGATAACAAAGTCCCAGCTGGCTAGTAGAATTTATTGCAGTGGCAGCTTTGATGGTACCAGAACAGACTTCCCTAGCTCTGCTTCATCACCAACCATTTGATGACTAGTTATCAACTATAATATACTTACTGTACATTGTATAAACATTGCATATTGATATCTCTATAATGTCAATATTTAAACTATTGCATTAATATCATATGAAACCTACCTTGTGACCACACCCACTGATGCCAGTATCTACACTCATGAGTGTGACTTCAAAGCGACTACTGTATAACACAACGTCTAATCACTTTTCACTATTCATGCCTCACAGCATGGTAAATCATGTGTCCCTTCAATTACTCCATAGAGCAATTCATAACTACGCGAAGTTTAGCCTCTTGTTCAATATCACACTTGCTTTAGCGTGTGAGAGTGAAGTTATATTTGAGTGGTACTGAATATGTAACCTAAAATTCCTTCTACTAAATCATTGTATAAAGTATGTCAGGGGTTACTTTATGCTATATACGTAATATATACACATTGCATACAATACTTGAGATATAGCCTATTCACTCAATTAATGCCGCACCCTCAAATAGTACTACAGTGCGGTACTATTCAAGGGTATTTGTCCTTGTTTCTGAAAATAATTTTAATTGTACCACACCCTCGAATAATACCGCACTATATTTTTGTAATTACTCTATTCTGGTGCTCTAATACCTTTAGTATTAATCTCCACCTCGATTTAAGGAAGGCATTGTCCTGAAAGATTTAAATGGCTGCCACATACTTGAAGTTCCGGATATTAGTTAGTAAATTGATCACGTAGCATGAGGCATGACACGGTTGTGCTACAAGAACTTGAGTGAAAGAAAGGACTTGAGTGAAGGAAAGGTCTTGTATGCAAGAAGTAAGTAGCAATGTGTTGTGACTATTTTATAAAACTATAATGTAGAATAGAGTACATTATCTATTCTTGGACACCATGTATACTTGGACACTTGTTCTCGTAAATTTCTGGATGGAATCAGATGAAAATTGGTGTCCAAGTTTGAGCCAAAACTCTTGTTTGAATGTTGTGCTAGACCACAATAAAGTCATTGCTTGAAATCCTATATTCTCAGACAAAATTTAAGTATTGTCGGATACTGGTCAGTGATCCTACATGAAACACTTTTAAAGATTTACCATCAACACCATCTATTAGAGCTATTCATTAGCTATCAGCAAAGCCATAGTTTATTTCTTTCAATCCCATTTGCAGGAAGCTGTGATCGGAAGTATGCGAGCATGTCACCACCTCTATTCTCGGACACAAGCTATCAGCTGGTTCTCGTACATGGATAAAACCAAATCGTATGAAAATTCTTGTGAACATACTTTACACATAGCCTATCTAAACCTCCATGTTTGAGCTAAAAAGTGTTTATGGTTAGCTAACTACAGCAGATTAAAATTTCCATGAGAATATTAGTATTCTCATTTTTCTCGGAGAATAGCCAATGCTTCCTACACCAAATAATTTAGCCACTTCCTACAAACACCATCTGATGGAACTGTACTGGCTATCAGCAGAACCATAGTTTATTTCTTTCCATTACCTTTATGGATGGTTATGATTGGAAATATGTGAGTGTGCAATTATCTCTATTCTCAGACACATTGTTTCTGTGCTGTCTGATTGAATCTCGGTTCCAGCTATTTCTGGTGAAAATGTTGTACCTTTCATTGACTTGAACTACTTTAAATAGCATATAATGCCAGTGAACTACCCTTTTGTACCGCCAGAAATAGCTGGAGCCAAGATTCAATCAGACAGCACAGAAACAATGTGTGCAAGAATAGAGGTATTTACATACTCTCATATTTCCGAATACAACTATCTATGAAGGTGATGGAAAGAAATAAGCTATGGCTCTACTGATAGCCAATGAACAGCTCCATCAGATGGTGTTGGTAGGAAGCAGCTAAATTATTTGGTGTAGGAAGCATTGGCTATTATCCGAGAAAAATGAGAATACTAATTTTTTCACAGAAATTTTAATCCGCTCTAGTTAGCTAACCATAAACGCGTTTTAGCTCAAATGTGGAGGTTTAGATAGGCTATATGTAAAGTATGTCCACAGTAATTTTCAAGTGATTTGGTTTAACCATGTACGAGAACCAGCTGATAGCTCGTGTCCGAGAATAGAGGTGGTGACATGCTCGCATACTTCCGATCACAACTTCCTGCAAATGAGATAGAAAGAAATAAATTATGGCTTTGCTGATATCCAATGAATAGCCCTAATAGATGGTGTTGGTGGTAAATCTTTGAAAGTATTTGATGTAGGATCACTGACCGGTGTCCAACGATACTTGAATTTTGTCCGAGAATATAGGATTTTAAGCACTTTGATGTGGTCTAACATAACAATCAAACAAAAGTTTTGGCTTGAACTTGGAGGTATAGTAAGGCTATATATGCAAGGTATGTCCACACCAATTTTCGTATGATTCCATCCAGCAGTTTACAAGAACGAGTGTCCGAGTATACATGGTGTCCGAGAATAGATAATTCACTCTAGCTATAGTAGTGGTAGGTTTAAAATATTAGTAGCACACCCTCAAATAATACTGCAGTGCGGCACTATTCGAAGGGTTTTATCCTTATTTTTGGGCAAAAAAATAATAGCATCCTTGGGGCACAAATCCAGTACTGTAAGTAAGGGCATGTGTATAATAGTACATGTGATTCTACAGTATCATCTATCAGATAATTAACTACTTATCTTTACCTTGTGTTAGACATTTATCAGACAACATCAGAATAATGGTAAATGTTCCAATAGTGATAAAGTAGTTGTTCATCATCATGATGCTTGCTAAATAAGAAAACATAGAAAGTAACAAGTACACTGACTCCATTAAATGTATATGTAACTTTTTAATTTACAATATGTGTGTATCCTATGAGGGGTAAGTTAACATACAGTATCCGAGTTCTTGATTCAATCATCCCATATGATTGCGTATACTTACAAGAGTTATCATGGTAAGTACTTTGTCTTGTTTCTTCAGTGCACAACATGGTTTATTTATGAATTTGTCTTGAAATACAATTTTGTAGGGCTGATACATGTACCCTTGGTTAGCAGTACCAAGTAACAATGTACAGGCAGGTACTGTAAATTGAAATAGTACCAATAGTTGATTACATTTACAGATTGTTGGCCAATCAAGCCTCTGATTGTCCATTGTAAGGTGCGTGGTAACTGCTACTATATAATTATGAGAGTTGAAGTAATGTGTACAGGAATTCATAGGTGGATTCTTGTGGTTTTATACATGTTATACAAGTGACCAATTAATATAGATCACAATGCATGCATTTGTATGGAAAAAAATATTTGGGACTTCATGATTATGGCCATTATATAAGTGACCTTTAACACAGTTTCTACTGTATATGTACTGCAGGCTTCTATGAATACGAACAGAGATAAATAATGTACAGTATTTTGGTTCAAATTTACAACATGCTCTATATATTTGCAAGGATAGGGGCATGATCCTGTACAACTGAAAAAATTATACAAAAAATTATATAAGCTTGAATTGTCTTCACAGTATGATAAGTGGCCTTATTAAGATACTGTAGTTTCTTGTTAGATAATTTCTTGCTATTGTTAGATGGTTTCTCTGGTCTGGTGATTCCTTCATATCTACCACAATTTTGATGGACTCCACACACTTTGATGAATTAAATATTGACAAAAGTCAAGAAATAACAAATCTAAATACATACTTTTAAAGGTGATTAATATGGATGTTGACAAATCAAAATAATTTAACTGATAAAATCGATTTTATCAAAATTTCCTGTCATACACTGGCACTCAAGTCTGCAATGTAGACAAAACATTATCACCACTATGAGCAGTTTGTAGTATTTGCACTAGTCACCTTTGCAATTTTTTTAACCTTGACCATAACTTTGATCAAGGACATACAAGTATGTAGATCAGAGTACACTGGGCTATACACCCTGCACCAAGGCATTGTTCTGGGGGAAGTGTTCACCAACCAGTCAGCTTTTTAAAGATTGTTATACTCTAATAAAACAGTCAACAAGAAATTACTTTAAAGCCAAAGTTTGTTTATCACCTATTGTACATGTAAAGTACTTTGACTTTTAATGGCAAAATCTAAAACAAAATTCCGTCATCATAGAATCACTAAAACTGCTTCTGCTGCATCTTCAAGTGCATTAAGTGCCTCTATTATCACTGTAACAACATCACTTTCTTATTAACATCTGGATTAAGGCTTCAAATTTTTTTGAAGGGCCTGGGTTGGCAAGAATCAGTGGTGCTCTGGTGGATGGCCTGACAATGTTGGCCAAATGATTTTCTGTTGATGTTGCTTCATATCAGCCACTAAGAAGCCAGCACAGCCCTGTAATCTTGTGCCTGGACTCCAATTGTGGTCTGCTTCCATTTTGAAGTCTTTCTTTTGCCCACCCTGCCAACCCCCACACTTCTTCCCTTTGTAAGCACTCACAATACTACTTCACTTGTCCAACTGCTCAGATTTTCTATCTTATTTAGCAGTAAGCTCTACAAACAGCTACAAGTACTGGAAGTGGTCTGAAAGCTAATAGATTGATATGCAAACTTCATACGCATGCTTACCATCCTAGGCTAGTTACTGAATTCTTTAAATCGTCGAAACTTCTAATGTGCGTTTTGGAACGTTTTCCCAAAATTCAGTCACATATAGGGATGTAGATTAGAGTACAGCATAAACAACCCTACACCCAAGCATCATGCTTGGGGAAAGGGTTGACCAGTTTCTAAAAACCAGTCAGCTTTTTAAACTCTAATGAACAGGTAAAGTCAATTACTTTGAAGCCAAACTCTGTTTATTACTAGAAATCACTTATTGCATAATGTAAAGTACTGTAACTTTTAATGGCAAAATCTAAAACATCATCACAGAATCACCAAAACTGCTTCTCCTGCATCTCAAGGGCATTAAGTACCTCTTTTATCATTGTAACAAGTTCGCTTTCTTATAACATCTGGAACTGTTTCATTAAGGCTTCAATTTATTTTGCAATTTAAATTGGGAGTAGGTGATTTCTCAAAGATAGCTACTGGAACTGATATGATTATCATTTTAGCTCAAATATTCAGCATAGCTGTCCTTCCATACAAGAGTGTACAAGAACAATTACAAAAAAATTCTAAGTAGCACACAAGTACATGGTTACATTAATTATAATAAACATGACATAAATGTACCATAAGACTGAAAGCGTGACCTGACTATCAATAATATTACTGAAAGGAAAGTGTCACTTCAGTTTCAGCTATGTTACAGCATTACAAACAAAGAACAATGCAAGAAGCACCTCTGGACAGTAATTAAATCTCTGAACCCTACCTTGTGGTATGGTGTACATGGGCAGATCAAAGGCTATTGCCAGCGCCAGGCATGGGGCAAAGTACTTTGGTACTTGTACTTAAAGACACTTAAGTACACCTTCTTGAGTACTTGTACTTATACTTAAATACTTTTTGTACAAATGTAATGTACTTGTACTTATACTTAAGTTCTAAGCAATGTATTTAAGGTACTTAAAGTACTTGAAAGTACTTTGAAGTACATGAAGTACAATGAAGTCCTTTTACATATTTATAAGTGAAATAAGTTGTAGCTATATATATTGGCTCAAAGATAATGTATTCCTGGATTGACATGGTCAGCTTTTGGTTGAAGTCACAATTGCTGCATTTGCTCTAAAAACAGGATTTAAAAGGTTTCCCATCTTCTGATTCATTTCTCTGTTGATCGTAGAAACAGTTGTACTGCTTGATCATTATAAGAAGCAGGCAGCTATAGCAGCTAAGAAGAAAGATTATGTCTTGAACAGAAAGTCAAAAACAACGAAGTACACTCACTAAGCAGGTGGATGAATACATTGAAACTGACACAGTAACAATGGCCCAAAGTCCAGCAAATAAGATAACCAAAGGAAATATCCTCTGCTTTCAAGGTTGGCAAAAAACATCCTAGGAGTACCATCTTCCTCTGTGCCTGTTGAGAGACCCTTTAGCATTGCAGGAAAGGTATTTACTGCTGAAAGATTTCGCCTTACAGATAAGTACTTTCACATGTACTTCGCCCCATGCCTGGCCAGCGCTACAAATCAGTTGTAAACTGATTTACAGATAATTGTAACATGGCTAAGTACCTTCTTTCATCCACACAATCAGGCTGCTAATTAGTTCAGACATCAAATGCCAGACCAAAGTTGGAAGTCACAGTACAAGGCAATGAATTTGGCTAACACATCGAGGAAGTGAATCACTCTGGAATGAATAAGCACACAACACTGCACTCTTCTGAATGAATGAGAAACAGTACAACCGCTAGCTAGCTAGATGGGCTGAGTTGATATCTGTATACCACACACTTGTTCCCAAATAGATTAAGACTATTATAGTGCTGCACCACTCAACAATGAATGTCAGACACTTAAGCAGCTACACCCGTCTAAATAATATGAAGCAGTACATTGGCTGGAGTGATTGGCATCCCTCATGCTCATGCATGGGAAATGCACAACCAATGAATAAACTAGCTGACAATAAATTAACTAAGCGTAAAGACAGTAATTAGCAAGTAAAATCATTTCTTGTACACATCACTCAGCGGTACTCAATATTAGCCTTGCCATTTGTTCTTTCTGTGTTACAAATGAGTGCCTTTGATCCGTGCACACCCCATACCACAAATCATTTATAACACACCCATGAGGTTTGCATCTGATTTGTAAACAACTCCACCATGTGAATGGAGCAAACTGAGACTTCTCATTATCTTCAACACCACCGAAGGCCACCAGTTCACTACTGACCAAGAGCTTGTGGTCAAG
Organism: Dysidea avara; assembly: GCF_963678975.1. Classification (NCBI taxonomy): domain Eukaryota; kingdom Metazoa; phylum Porifera; class Demospongiae; order Dictyoceratida; family Dysideidae; genus Dysidea; species Dysidea avara. The sequence goes on along the minus strand of NC_089272.1, from coordinate 26,697,846 downwards.
CTTTAACTGTAGGAGTGAATGTAGTAACATAAACTTATATTATTAATGATTATTATAATTGTTATTGACTATGAATTTCTAGTAGTGTATTGTGTATGATTAATATAATCAGCATGTTGTAAGTAGTAGTTGTGTAAACGTGTGTTGGAAAGTATTGATTAAACATTGCTTTACAGACACGACAATTTCACCTGGCTACTTTCTGAGCTCCTTTGGCTCCTTTGAGCTCCTTTCAGAGCTCCTCTCTTCTTCAGATTTATTTATTTATTGGTTTATTTATTTGGCTTATCAAATAGACAGGGTGTTACAAAAAGGTAAAGCCTGTACAATGGTGCTTCCCTTAATAGATACAAAGAGTAACCAAAAGACCAATACAGCAGAAAAAAACAGATGTCAGTGCAGTCCAAATATAAATTTTCCTCAAGAATTTTGTAGCTAGAGTCTCTGTTGGACTGCCAAATAAGTTAGTTTTTTAGATTCTTGTAAAGCATTAGTTTACATAAAAAACACAGTATCAGAATCACATACAGTGACACATATATCAATCTTACCCATTGGCTCTTTAGTACCTCAGTCACATGAATTTGAACCACTAATCCAGCTAAACTATACCCGATTAGCTGTTACTTAAGAAAAATAAATAACCATGATGGACATTTGAGAACTATAGATTGATTAGAAATACTTAACTGACTCAAGACATGATATCCCAATTGCATGCATGCTTTGAAGCTGTATATACTTGAAGTCTAACTAATATTAATTGTTTGGTTATCTAACTGGTAGCGATGAAATCAATTCACAATGACAAAAATACAAAATTTTTTGCCCTGCAGAGAGGAGCTAGCTCTTCCTCACAGCATGATGATGCAATTGGTGTTCACTCAGTCCATATTGCAAGTTTGAAATTAATCTGAGATTTTATGCTATCCTACTGGTGGCAATGAAATTGTCACCATGATCACAAATTTGAAATTTTTATGTTTGTACTGCCGAGCCATCTAAGAAGAGAGAAACCAGTCCTTCCTCACAAAATGATGATGCAATTGGATGTTCACTGGGCCCCTACTGCAAGTTTGAATTTAATCTGAGATTGTTTAGTATCTGGCTGGTGTCGATGAAATTGTTGCAATAATCAAATATGAATTTTATGCTTGGCTGCCATGCCATCTGAGATTGCTTGCTATCTGGCTGGTGGTAAATGAAATACGGCAAGCAAATAATACCACAATGAATTTGTGTGTATAGTTTTTCATCGCCACCAGCCAGATAGTGAACAATCTTGGATTAATTTCCAACTTGCAATATGACTGAGTGATTGCATCACCATGTTGTGAGGAATAGCTGGCTTCTCTCTTCTCAGATAGCATGGCAGCCCAAACTTAGAATTTTGTATTTTCATTGATCACCACCAGCCAGATAACATACAACCTCAAATTAATTTCAAACTTGCTGTACGGACAGAGTGAACATCCAATTGCATCACCATACTGTGAGGAGCAGCTAGCTTTTCTCTTATTAGTTGGCAGGGCAGCCCAAATGTAAATTATTCGGATTATTGAAAGTAAAGCAACCCTGTGCTGTGCATCCAGCTAGACCTTTACCCATTACTATGCATGTTTTTTGTGTGCACAACAACCCTAGATAACATTCAGCTAATGAGAACATTCAGACCTGTCCTGCAGAAGTACCTGTGTTTGTGATACCACATTCTTTAATTATCTGGCCCTAATGGTACTCCCTTCCTCTTTCACATCTCAAGCTAGGAGTAAACAAACTGAAAATAAAAAGGAAACAAAACAACTAACCTACAAAGCCTACATAGACCTACACCCGCATGGATTGCCAGCATACACACAACCCCCACATAGGGGCATTAAGTGCAACCTAAAACTGAGAACACTGGTAGGAGTGGGAGTGCTTATAGGAGGAAGAGCTCTAACTCCTGCAGAGGACTGCCAGGCAACAAAGTGAACAGATGTAAAAACGTTCATGCATTGTGGTGCCTAAGACAAACAGAGAGTTGCTCCAACAGATGACGAAAGGCAAAACCGCAAGAGTTGCCACTCATAGTGGTTATCCTAACAGCAATGTAACTAGCTGTTGATCACAATCTTAAAGATTCAACCACCAAAGGGAAAAAGACACCACCACCAAGTTCATCATAGAGAGCATCCTTACATATCTTCTTCTCCTCTACAGCAGCTACAGCAGCTTCAGCAGCCACACCAGTAGACCAACTCAACAAAGATTCCTGCAATGGACAACACACAGTTATGTCAAAATATGCAGGCCTCCCATATACAAATTCAGGATGAAAAATGTTGCCTGGACAATCCCAACAGGAGCTAGTTGTTCTTTGAAGCAGTCAGTGTTTTCCTGAGGAAGAGTATTGTATATCACATCACACAAAGCATCATGTATACGAATACGTATGGTCCATATCCACAACAAAGGAGGTGATTGATGAACAATGCTACCACAAGGACAGTGAACAGGAGAGCATGTGAAGACACCAAGCCAGTATTGAAGAGAGCATACAAACTCCTGGATATGCCCAAAGAATCACAAGGAACGGCCCAAAATCCATGAACTAGCACAGGAGTCAGCAGCAATTGAACAGATTCTGACTTGGTCTTGAACAGAGATTGCATTAAGCAAAAGGGTCTGACACAGCAACATCAAGCCCATGTTTGTGGGGAATACACGCTGCCCACAATTAGGATGGATAAGGTCAGGAAGAGAATCACCAATATCAAGGGCAGCAAGATTGAAGCAGCAACATCTTGACTCGGGATGGAAGGAAACATGTCAGGACCTCCACTTAAGGACATAAGCAGATGAGAGCACAATTCCTGTGAGCCCAAGAAGGGTGTTGAAGAAGCACTATTAGCTTCACGCAAACCCAACCCTCCAAGATAAAGTGGCCTGCAAAATCAGAGATAGAGGACCTGAAAATGTGTGCTAGAGCAGAACGAAGATTATAGTCAAAAAGCTTAAGACACGATTTGGGGGAATAGTATGCAGGGGATGATCAATTGATATATAATACCACATTTTTAAAACGCAAGTAGCTACTACACATGCAAAAATTTAGAGCTAGTGGTTATATGTATTTCTCAAACTTTTTATATTTTTTTATTAAGGCTTTACAGCACAAGTGCTGAAGGTCTGTAGGACACCTGGTCCTACAGCCTGTTTAAAATTGTTACATAAAGTGTGTTTGAAAAGGTGGAAAAAGGAGAAAAAACCATGACTGGACCTGGGCAGCCTCAAACCTGCAGCCATCAGATTAACGCTTGAACGCTTACAGGAGTCTGCCAAACTAAAACGATCACACCCCCGTACAGTCTCATGATTAGATTATCCATTTTGTCAAAAGACATGGGTACACAGAAGGCATAAAACCTGTTAACGTACTCCCCACACAAAGTACACACACACACACACACACACACACACACACACACACACACACACACACACACACACACACACACACACACACACACACACACACGAGAATAAATTTACAATTACAACAGATAAGACATATACAAAAAATAATAACAAAAACAGTTATATTACACAACAAGAAAACTATGAAGTGTTGAGTGAAAAGCAAGACCATTTGACAAATAGAGAATATGACGAGCAATAGAGTCCATAAAAGAGGACGTTAACAAAAAAAAGAATGATGGTAAGGATTGATAGTTGTAGAGGGAATAGAAAATGTTAGTGGATGGGATCGTGTGTTGGCATTAGAAAATTGAAAATGCTTGTTAAATGGGATGGAAATTCGTTCATGTAGGATATCATGGACTAAACTAACAGAAAAGTAGGATCGAAGGAAAAAACATTTTTTACCCGTAAATAATTGTCAATAAATAAAAGAAAAAGAAAGTCTTCACATCAAACTGTGGGCAGAGAGGCGAACTCTGCCTAATTCTGCATTGATGGAATCGTTGCCAATACAGATGCAGCATTGTCACGTTGAACATCGATAGCAATCTGCTGAATCAAAAATTGGGTGGCCCTATTATCACTAGACTGCTCCATTACCCGGGAACCTATCTGCCTTACTAATGAACATGCACATAATCCCCAAGCACCCAGGGTCTCAACACATAGAGGTGAGAAGTAAAATGATGGAGTCAGAGAAGAATACTTCCTGATCTTAGCTGATTCTGCAGAGTTTGCCAGCCGGCAGGCACCACTTGTGGATGGGAAGTAGACAAATTAGATGGGGCTAGGTGTCTGAACAGGTAAAGTAACAGAGCAAAGGTAACCAGGGAGAAATCAGTTGCAAGACTGCAAGTGACTTGCAAGAAAAGGACATAAAGATCTTCACTTGTAAGAATCTTGCTTTCCGTGCAAGAACCTTGCTTGAAGACTTGCAAATCTTGCACATGATTTCTCCCTGAGTACGCCCCATGACCAAGGAATCAATGACATACCATCTGGCCTCTTACCATCATCACGACACACACCGACAGGCTCCAAAACAGCAGGTACACCTCCAGACACCAGAGCATGACGAATAGTTTCAATCACTGCAGCGTGCCAACCTAGCAAAAATGATCCTGCAAGATCCAGCAGGAGTCTGCAAGAAATGACCAGACTCTTGCAAGTGTCTTGCAAGATCCTGGAAAGCTCTTGTTCCTGCAAAATCTTGCAAGAAATGACTGGATTCTCTTGCAAGATCGTGCTAAAAGTTCTTGCAGGATCGTTTTGCCTGGGGAGGAATACAGCCTCCACTACGCCTGCAAGACAAACCGTGAGTACCAAAAACATCAACTTTACTGCCGCAAAAACACGTAACGATGGTAACACCAAGACGTAGCAATCCTCAAAGACACGTTATTCAGCTTAGTGCCCAAGAAAGGTACAGGAAGAGCCGTAGGATATCGTCTAGAGCCACTTGAGTTCTTGTAGGAATCTGAAGATTCATGTCGAACTTAAAGTGGCTTTAATACGCATTGCGGTACGTCGAAGATAGCATCTGACAATGCAGTTAACCATTACAAACGTACAGTATATGTCAGGGTAGTTTAATACCGGCATGCAGCCTTGCAGGACGCTTTACTAGTTACACCATATCCAACTTACGTAGATTGTTCACTCAGTATTCTTCTCCAATCATCCAATCACGGCTGTCACGCTTATCAAAACGTAGCACCACCCCATTTATCCGTATTCCAGGAAAGTGATCTCATAGCTATATAAACTGCAGCAACCCGGAAATGGTAATGTATTAGCTAGTAAACACGGAAAATTCGTTCACAGAATAATTTCCTCAAAGCCGCATTCGAATAAACGCCGCCTGTCTCGATTATAAAGCCAGGGGTTTCCAGATCCTTTTTCTTACCGCTGCTGTTTCTTCAAGAGAGAATATCATTGATCTGAACCATTGTGGAAGGAGAGGTAATTGTGTTAGCTATATGTGGCCAACTACTTGTGTCCCTCTGAAGTTTACTTTGATTCAAATATAAATAAATAGCTAGCTACCGGCCGGCTTCACCGGATAAGATAGAGTATCTAATCATTGGATCTGTTTATCGTAGTCCATCAGTTAACATCAGCAATAGTACAACTGAGTTAGCTATGTGATCTTATTTCTAAAGTGAACAATACTAAATCTGCTTAGCTACCTTCTAGTTCAGCATAGGTGACTTCAATTATCCTGGAATCCAATGGGTTAAGTGATCTGTAACAAAATATTTAGTCCGGGTGCATAAGCGGTCCGGCCGGACCGCATATGTTCGACATAAATGGTCCGGCCGGACCAGCTATGACAACAAAAATGGTCCTACCCGAGCAAAACTGGTCCGGGTTATAAATGTCAATGGTAAAGCTAATTAAGCCACTCGTCACTACTTGCTATACTGAGTGACAAAAAATACCTATTAATTATACCTAACTATCAACTTAACCAAAGTCAAAGTCTGGAGACAGTTCCTCCTCAGCAGTTAGCAAATATGCTGGCGGAGTAGCTAGAGTAAGCCACCGATGTTCGACCACCATCGGTTTGGACACGATTTTTCTTTAAACCTGCAAAGAAAATTTCTGCTCTTGCTATGCTTTGGGAGAGGTTTAGACCATAAACTCTTGCATGTAAAATTTCAGATCTGCAGCTTTCTTCGTCTGGCTGCAGGAGATTCTTGGACAAAAATATGTATTATAGGTCGAGTGGTACTGCTCGTAACGCTTGAAGCTGATCAAGTCTTTCTGTGCTTGATATGAAAGAGCAACTCTTATACTCTCCAAATATATTCAGAAATTTGGCTTAGTCCTTATTGGCTGGGAATTACAAAGCTTCAAAGTCACCTCTGTCGTGCAATCTTAAATTCGGCCACATGTGAAGCGCGTGCAAATCAAATAGTTACCTATATCGAGTTCAATGCTATTTTTATGAACACTGAGAACATCAGCTACTGTAGAGATACATATACAATGGCCGCACCTTGATTTTTGCCCAAATAGCTACATTGCATTTAGGCTTCTCTGACAGTAGCACCCTAGCTACTGCACCCAGCACACATATACACAATCCAAATCCACTTAAATGAAGTTTTGATTAACCCATGTCTTAAAAATGTCAAAGGTTTGTAGTATCAATCATATTGCTTCAAATATCTATAACTTACGCTGCAAAATTCACGCCAGCGTAATTATTGGGTGCATGCATGGCAGACTGGAGGCGGACCATTCATGTCCAGCCCGGACCATTTATGCACTGGCATGGGTGGTCCGGGGGGACTATTATGTAAACATAAGTGGTCTGGCCGGACCATTTGTGACAGCATAAATGGTCCTCCCGGACCTTATATGCCCGGACCATTGGTGTGTTGACAGATCCTATAACTGTCACGAGCAATTATTTGTGGATACTGTTCATCAACTGGCGTTAAATCAATTAGTTCTCAACCTACTCAATTCCATCATGGCACAGAGCCGCTCCTTTTAGATCTCTTGCTAACAAATGAACCCAGTATGGTCGAAAATATCGAGTACTATTCAGGCTTGGGAAAGAATGATCATGTATGTATAAAATTACATTAAATTGTTTGTCACCCAGTTACAGGAACACTAACCACTTACCTATAACTTTGCTAAGGGTGATTATGCTAAAGCAAGGAATTGGGTAAATGAATTTAATTGGGAACATCTCCAATAATCTTAATGCTAAATGATCATGGAATATCTTAAAAGACCATTGGAATAGAATAATTATTGAAGAATGCATCAGGAACAAGAAAAAAAAGAAACATCTGTACATTACTGCTAAGGTTATCAATCTGAAAACCCAAATAGATCACTTGTGGAGAAAGTACTCTTGTACAGAAAATTTTGAGGATTTTTGAGATTTGTCCAAAAGAGAGGAAGCAACTCTCAGATTTGATTATGAAGCTGGTATAGCAAAAAGTATAGGACATAACCCAAAACATTATGTTGAAGCCTCCTATTCCTAACCTAAATTCCTATGATGGAACAAATTTTAAAGTATCTACAGACACAGACAAAGGCACTACTTTAAACTCCTTTTTAAAGTGGATTTACTAGAGAAAACCTAGACAACATACCTGATATTGATAGTTTTCATTTTAGTGAGCCATGCATTGACTATAATGCAACCATCTCAAGTGAACAAATCTATGAAAAACTAAAGTCACTAAAGCCATGTAAATCTGCTGGTCCTGATGGCATGCACCCCATGTTTTTTAAGGAGACAGCTGCCAAACTCAGTAAGCCAGTGTTTAATTTTTCATAAGTCACTGGATGACGGTCTCCTCCCAATAGACTGGAAGGTTAAGAATGTGATTCCTGTATTCAAAAAAGGTGACCACCATTCTCCTGAAAACTATCGACCCATTAGTCTTACCTCTGTTGTATACAAGGTTTTTGAATCTATTATCAGAGAAAACATAATAAGTCATATGACAACCAATGATTAGTTTGCTAAGTCTTTCAGTCTAGAAGATCTTGTATGACACAATTGATGGTTGCAACAGAGTATTGGACTAAACTATTACAGCAAGGTGATTCGGTTGACATTATAATATCTCAATTTTAAGAAAGCATTTGACTCAGTGCCTCATAGATGACCATTGACAAAGCATAAGGCATAAGTGGTCTAGTATTAAAGTGGATTGCAGCTTTTCTTACTGGCAGGAAATATTGTGTGGTTATGAACAACTCATATTCCTGTTGGTCAGACGTCATTAGTGGAATTCCACAGGGATCTGTTTTGGGTCCGATCTTGTTTACTATCTTCCATCGATCCAACATTGCTATTTGCTGATGACACCGAGATCTTTTGTCACATACCTAGAAACAATGGTTCACAAAACGATGATAGCCATAAGCAAACTGAATGCCTGGTCATTAAAGTGGCAGCTTCCTTTCAACTTTACATCTCCAAATGTAAATCCCTTCACCTTGGCAGGTTTAATGCTGGACATGTTCACAATATGAATGGTCACAGTATTGAGAAGGTTTCTGAAGAAGGTGATAATTTATGAGCAGCTGAAGTTTACATCTTATGCAACCAGTAAAGCTAATTGTACTATAGAAAGACTTTCACAAACTTGTCCGCTGAAACATTTCTAGACCTTTACAAAACATTGGTATGCCACAATTAGAACATGGAAACACAATTTCACTGGTGGATCCAGGATGGGGCATTTGGGGCAAATGCCCCCCCCCCCCCCCCCCCCCTCAAGAAATTGCATACAAGATCGAGATACTCTAATAGAGCAGTCAATTACTCTAATAAAGCAGTCACAATGTTCACGAGGCAGTGTAGCTTACCTATGAAGCTATAAATAAGGATTTTATTTTACATAACACATGTGATAGAATATATTTGGTAAAGGATAACTAGCTATTATTGTTGTGACCCTTTTTTTTTTTTTGCTCTTCAACTTTTTTCAGCAAGGTGCCCCTCTTTCCAAACTCTGGATCCGCCCCTGAATTTGAGACACTTTTTACACTGTACCTGTAGATCAAACTAAAGGAAAAAAAATTCTAAAGAGCAGCCACAAGACTAGTATAATATACCATCTATCATATGACATCATCTAAGTAATTAACAATTGGAACTATCTGCCTGAAGAAGTTGTGACAGCACCAAATTTAGGTGTGTTCTTGACATTTTCTATAAAATAAAATATTAAATTTGATCTGTAAGTTTTGTTTACTTTTGTATCATAGGATTAGGACTTTACAGGCTTATTGCCTTATTTATTTCCTGTATAATAATAATAATTTATTGTTATTTATTACAAATACAGCATTTTAGTCTTTTTGCCTTGCTCAAACTGTGGGCAGAGAAGCAAACTCTTCCCAATCCTGTGACGATGGATTTGTTGGCATTATCAATACAGCATTACCACATTGAACATCATCAGCAACCTTCTGTTACTATAATATTATATTGATTAATGGAGCTAGTAGCTAGCTATAAGCTTGTAGTATAATTGCATTTGTAAGGTGAGTTGGACATACAGCTGGGTGTAGCTAAACATATAGTGCATCAAGACATTTACTTCAAGAAATGTAATGCATAAAAGCTGTTCACCAATGGGATTTGCCTTCTAATTGTAATTGGTTTGATTGGCTGCCCATTAGCTACAAAGGCACCAATTAGCTACAATTGTAACATGTTATTGTATACTCAGTTTGTATGAGTAATATCTGTGGACTGTGGTGTGCTTATTATGTGGATTTTTTATTACAAAAGATAACTCAACTGGTAGCTATAGGCTTCTTTGCAGCCAGACAGCATTACTTTTATTCTGTGAATGCTATCCCACTATAGGGACTTATAAGAGAGCTTAACACCTGTGAATACAAGGAGTCAGAAATATGTAACTAAAACATGAAGAGAATGCAGAAAAAAATCCCAGACCCAGTGTGACTTGATTCCCAGCAACATATGCATGCAGTCTGGCATGTGCTAAAGGAGCCAAACTTTTCTTGGCCTCATATTGATATCACCTCTTTTGGTCGTTCAGTAGCTAACTTGTTACTTTCCTGGGCCTTTTTACAGCCAAGATGTTTTCCTTGCTTGTGGAGTATAGTACTCCAAGGCATGAACTTCCAAAAAATAGTATTCAATTCACCTGCCCACACATATTTTCTAAATGTAACTAGTTATATTCTACAAGGGTTAATATACTTTTATATTATGCCATACTCAATAGTGTGCTATAATGTGCTACTTAATGCTGTTTTTTAGTTGTACAGTGTTGCAACATACACAGTGATATATGATAAATTTCATTTCTGAAGCTATAAATTGACTTTACAGTATCATAAAACAAAACTTAAATAGAATATCAAAAGTTGTCACCACAAGTTTTAATCTAATCATTCTTCTTCAAAAAAATAATGAATTCAAAACCAAATTCTTAAGTATGTGTAATAAATAATGGTTCAAAACACCAAAAAAAAACAGATATAACTTTCTATTTAAAACAAATTTTCAAAATCTGTCACCACAAATTTTTAGGCTCAATTAGTAGAGCATTCATCAACTACAATTGTTTGACAAAGCTCAAAAGTGACTAGGACTAGTTTCAAAACAAGTAAATTGTATTACTATTCATATCACAACATAATTGTCATGGTTACCATGGAAACAAGTATATAAACTAATGAAAATTAATCATATGCAAAAAATATCTATTGTTAATCTAAAGTTATGATCTAAAATAACTTTGGGATTTACTGTAGTAATCAGATTTATGACAAACAGTCTTGGAGATATAGTGTTAGACATTTGGAACAGCAAGAATTTCAATTTGTACAGCATAGGCACTTAATCTCACAATTGCAAGTTTTATTGGTTTAAGATTTTCTTTCACCATTATATGGGAGTGATTAAAACATGCATAATTGTACGTGGCATGCATATTTTACTGAGCTTATATCAATGTGTTTTACGTTTAGTATAATTTATAATAGCACAATCAAATTAATTTTATGAAAACAGCTCAGTCAGTCACCAATGACAACTGTCATGATGACTGGTGACTGACTGTCAGTCAGGGGCTAAAAAAGGGGCTATTTGTGGCCAAAAAGCTAGTTGTAAGTGACTTTTGGCTAGTTGTAAATGGTGATTGGGCTAGTTGTAAAAGTCAGGCTAAAATAGCAAGCTGCACCACAGAAAAGTATAATCTCAAAGTTACATATAATATTATGTGTACGTGTGTGCACAGGGATTTGGCTACTAAAGATCCTATCTTGAGATAGCTATTTTTCAATCCACTCCACTATTTGATTACAGATTGCCTTACAATTCAGCCTATAGTCATAGTTACTTCTATTACAGTCCACGATTAAAATTGCCCTAAAATCTAAATAAAACAATAGTTTATTCTAAAAAACTTTCAAACCCTGTAACTATGCTGCCTCTATATGTAGTTCTTTTTATCCTTTCAATTCACCATTTCCTTAAAACATCCAGATTTTAGTCATTTCTCTCAAATTGCTTCCAGATTCGATCTCATCACAGCTACATTTCAAAAATTTCCCAGGTAAGTATATATGCCCCAGCCCCTCTTCCACTGACACTTCACTACACAAGTTCTCTCTTCACTACTTTAGCTATTTAGACAACCACAACAATAATTATAGAGTACAATATGTATATACAGCAAACATTTAATGTAAATTTTGTTTACATGTGTAACAAATCTCCCCGCTCTCAGGTTTGGCTAGTTGTAAAAAATAGTTTTTTAGCCACTGCTGTCAGTGTTACCTTTACCTGTATGCAATGGAATTACAAAATTGTGACTTGTAAATACATCAATTAACTATGCAAAATCTGCTTTGATAGTAAGTATTATATAATCCAAAACAGCCAAGCTGTAAAAAAAAAGAGTGCGGCCCTCAAAAAGGCTATGGTGAAAAAAGATGTGAAATCCAAGGTGGCGGCCAATAAATGGCTGTGATGGTAGGTTAATGGTAAAAATTTTAATAACAATTCAGGTGAATTTTGGTGCCGCTTGGTCTTGGCACAAAATTCACCTGAATTGCCGTTATTAAAATTTTTACCATCTTTTTTCACCATAGCCTTTTTGAGGGCCGCACTCTTTTTTTACAGCTTGGCTGTGTTGGATTAGATATATTTTACAGTACAAAATATTAACTAAAGCATCCATAGTGTCGTTTCTTATATTTTACCATGCAGCTAAGTATATGCATCAGACATGACACATTATAAAATTCAAACGACGTAAACAACTAGCTTAGTAATTCTCAGTAATTCCATATGCAGGTTTACAGAGTTTCTTGGTGGCTATCATCCTTAGTAGAAGCACCTTCACCTGTTATCCAGATATGCATAGTTAGTACGCACATAATATTAGGTGTTTAGCAGTTCTCAATAAACTATATTCTGAGTATACACATGTGCAGTATTGTGGTTTATACCTGTGGTGTGTAAGTTGCAGCTACATGATAGCAAAGGCATTCATGTTTCGTACACAAGTTTTTAGATTACAGAATATAATAACTTCTCTTGATTTATCAATACATTAAAAAATGCATTACAACCTAGCACAAGGAAGTATAGAACTTTTAGATGACAAGATATTTAGGACTGTAACAGTTGTAATGCAATAAACAATTGACTGTCCTATCACAGTTATTATAATAATAATTTGCTCTATTAAAGTACTGTATATTGATCTGTATACTTTAAATTGTATTTTTGCTTCCAAACTTGCTTCAAACATAATTAATATTCTTTTCACTATTATTTTGGCATATACTGTCATTGACTTATGTTATGTATGCTAAAGTGTGTCTTACTTGACTCCCAATCCATGCTTTGTTTTTGCAATAGAAAGTTGTCGGAATTCCAAGTTTGTCCTTGCATGGTAGTATCCTATAAAGCATAGTAAGAAGACAAGAACAATGCGTGGCAGTAGGTAGTGTGAACTTGATGTGTCAATGTACAGTACACTGTGGCATTCTTTGTTGGCTTACCACATATACCTCAGAATTTTACCACATATAATTATAACATTCATAACATCATTAATTTTGTTGAACTACATAATACAATTTAACCAATACAGCTCACTATACTTCTCTATAACTGTTTTTTAATGTTTTATTTGTGCAAGTGCATCAGTACAATGCGCTTCCCTGTTCAGCACAGTTTGCTTCATCTTAAAGGAGGGTGGAAGCATAACATGAAAAATGTGTGAAATGCATATTTTTTTGTGATTTGAACATGGCAGACACCATTGGAATGTCATGGAATACAGTATGTCTCCCTAATTATAATGGCAATGTTTTTTTTTTGTCGTTCATCTGGTCCCACTGGCAAGGGAACTTTCTAGCTCACTGGCTTGGGAGCATAAGGCTACTACTGTCTTTGAAGAGTAGCTACACTGTGTAAGAGATTCTGCAAATTCCTCAGGCATTATTATTTCTTGAGTGAGACTCCTGTCCATCTTTTCTGTTCATTAACAAAGACATTAGGACAGTCATGATCTGGCATGAAATCTTGCATGCTCTCTAGGCAGCCAAAGTTTAAGAACTATCACATTCAGTGGGCTAATCACATCACTCTATGCATTTGTCATATTTTATTGATCAGGAAGTATTTCAGTAGCCAAACGCTTTTCAGTATAATGTATAATTCCATTAGGACAGTGTTTTCAACCTCCTCTGGCTTCAACTGCAATCAGAATAAAAGTACCATTTTTTACAAACAACACACTGCATAATGTAGTGAAAATGTGTTAAATTAGAGGTCAAGTAAATACAAAAAAACAAGTTGTTTAAACAATTATGTGACAGTACTGTATGTACATTAGATACAGTAACTGCACATAGGCAGATCTGGGAGCGTGGGAATCATTCACATGTACACTGTACTGAAATACAGAAAGCCAATGGGAAAATAGGAGAAAACAGTTATGAATGCACTTTATAGTTATAAACTATACACTGTGAAGCAATTGAGAAAAATAAGTTTGTATTTTTGTGCAAAGATACTCTACTAGATCAGTCACTACTCCAATATAACAGTCACAATTCATAAATTACTTTTGGAAACTATAACTTATTCAACCTAGGAGGTCTAGTTTAAATTTTTTTCTCAGAAGATCCAACTAGAGTCTTAAATATACAAGTAAAAGGAAAAATTAAGAATTTTAAGTTCAATTAGGGATCATAGAAAAAAGTAGGGAAACAAGGGAGGTCGCCTACACCTGCAGATAAACTAGTGGACATTTAATCGGTAGGTGGACTGAATTAGGGATTAAATGTCCATTAGTATTTCTGCAGGTGTAGGAGACCTCCCTTGTTTCCCTCCTTTCTTTCTATGATCCCAAATCGATCTTAAAATTCTTAATTTTTCCCTATACTTGTTTCTTTACTTTTTTGTAACATTATTATGACTGGTGAACCCACCCATACTGCACCAAAAGGAAGGATGGCCCCAGAGGTAATGTTTTCGACTAAACATGCACCACAAATATTAATTACTGACTTGTAAGTGAAGTGGCTATTACGCTTTCGCTTCAGCTATGTTCAGCCCGTTACACAACGCTACAAATGAAGAAGAGTAGGAGAAGCGTCTCTGCAATCAATCCAGTCACCACAGATAATATGGACAATTCCTATAGGGAATCCATCGCGCTACCGTGAATTAACACCTTTGGTTGTCAGCAAAAAGAAATAAGACACAAAGGAGGACATAGGTAAGTCCATGATGCGTGCGTGCATTGTACATACAAAAGGCACATCTCAAGATGAAGTGATGTCGAACAGTAAAAACTCAAGCTTGTATCCTTAGCCGTTATCTAGTTATGCTTGTCTGAAGGCATCAGGCAGTTAGTCAGTCAGTAGAAAATTCCATTAAAAGTTTGTAGCTATCTATTGGAAGCATTTAGAGTCATACTGAAGGCACTTTTGGGCTTGGTTATACCTAACCAATACTGCCAAGGCACCAGGATGGTATTGTGAAGCTGATTTTTGGGTGATATTTTTGGCCAGAAAAACCCTAACCTCCATGATTCCTACTATACAGTACTATCATACTGTATGATAGATTATCATCCAGGTATACCAATCAAAGACCAAACTTATGCAACTTGTGTAATGCATAGAATTCCATTCTTCTTTTCTTAGTGGAATTTAACATTGCTATTACCGTAATTTGCTTTTTTTTCATTGTAAAACATTTTCGTATGCAAAATTTGTACGAAAATTTCTTGCACGAAAATTTTTATACGAGATCGAACTACTCTAATAGAGCAGTCATTGACGTAAATCATACGAAAATATTTTTACACAAAAATTTTAATCACGAAAAATTTTTGCACGAAATAAAGCGAGTTACATTATCGTAAAACATCTTGCCCCCCTTCACCCCCCTAACAATGTCTTCTAGATCCACCTATGTGCAAACATTACGTAGTATTAACACAAAATTTTTGGGTGCAGCATTTAAAGACAAGATCAAGACTCACGGTAGTGAGTCCCCGGCGGGGCCAAGAAGCACAAAGCGCGTGCCCACAATAATAATAAACACGCGACCACTACTGTGATCAAGACTCACTACCGGCCAAGAAGCACAAAGCGCACGCCCACAATAATAATAAACATGCGACCACTACTGTGAGTCATTTTACATGAGGGATCGATTACGCAATCTTTTTATATTTTATTATTATTATTATTGTTTACTGAGCAGTCAGCCCTGCTGGTGGGCTCAGGAATCACATAAACACAAATACATTAGGTACAATAATATGATTGGAGTCTAGTCATAAATAGATCAGTATCTGCAATTTCAATTGTATCATTTGGTAGTATGTTCCAGTCTTTTATTGTTCTTGAGAAATAGCTGTTTTGGTATGCCGTGGTGGATGAGGTAGGTAAGATATAGTGAAGATGGTGGTATTGTCTTGTTGGTCGTGTTTTTGGTAAGTAATAATGAGGAATTTGGAGTGATAACTGTTGGTAGTGTATCTTATGCAATATTTGTAACCTAGAGAATTTCCAACGAACTTGTAATGTAGGCCATTTTAGCTGATCCAACATTAGAGAAACTGAACTGAATCTGCCATAGTCATTCAACACCCAGCGTGCTGTTCTTCGTTGTACTTTCTCTAACTCTGAAATATCTCCAACGTGGTAGGGATCCCAGACAGCAGATGCATACTCTAGTTGTGGTCTCACCATTGTTAGGTAAGCTGATTCTTTAACTTGCCTTGAACATTTGTTTAGATTACGTTTTAAGAAATTGAGTGTTCTAGATGCTTTATTGACAACATTTGATATGTGAGGTGACCAAGACAGTGATTTATGATTAAGACTCCTAGGTACATATGTTGATCAGATATATCTAGGATGTGACTGTGAAGCATGTAGTCGTGAGTGAGTGGTGATAAGGATCTTGTGCAACGTATAACTACATTTACTAACATTGAACTTAAGTTACCAAGTGTCGGCCAATTCTGACAGTTTATTTAGATCTTCTTGATGTCTTCTACACTATTGATAACTCTATAAAGCAATCTTTTAAAATCTGCATGGCGAAATCTCAGCCTTACTACTAAAAGATTCTGCCTTGAACCAGGGGCATGTAACCTCTGTATAATGAGTAACTACCACACGAAACATCAGGCGAATTGTTGGAATAGTTTGTTTCATTGCCCACCCATTTACAATGCATTAATTAAATTATTTATTCAAATGTGCATCGTTCTTTTTTTCATTTGCTTCCTCATCGCATCCCATTGGAGCAATTTTCTTTCAACCATGAAGTCGTATTGTAAAAAGGCTGCGGCTATCAGGGGCTTTTTACACAATGTATCTGTACATTTAATTTCGCTAAGAGTTGTTCGTTAGTTTATGAGATTGCTTTTGTGCTCTTTGAAGATTCAAACTTGCCGCCGTGACGTCGAGATGTGAGGCACCCGCCTCAATTCCCAAACCCAAACAGTGTGGAAGTTCAAATACACGAACATACTGAAAACTACACCATACTACTACTTATTACCTAACTATATCAAGACACACGGTAGTGGGTCGTGCGGCCCAAGAAGCCGGCGCGTAACACCTGTGAGTATATTGACAGGAAGAAAGAAAACGCAATTTTCGCACCTCCGTAGCTCTGTGCTGCCTTGATGAAACAAGACGATTTTTGCTGTGGACATTCCCTCCAACTTCAGCACCCCACATTCCACTTTTCAGCGAAATCGTTTCAAGCGTTCCCGAGATATGCGACTTCAAAAATTGGCTTAGTTTCTTCATTTTTTCTTCTTATTTTTCTTCCTCTTTTCGCACACTTACAAAAACTGCTATAAAACGCGAACTTCATATCCGATCGCCTTGCAATTTGGCACACAGAAGGTGGGGGGGGGTGGGAGGGGGGTATAAAGGTGCATCTCTGTACCAACTTTGGCTGGAATACGATAAACAGGCAAAGAGTTATGAGCGATTATTCACGAAAAATAACACCAATATGTTGTCACGCCTACAGGGTAAACCGCGTATGGGAAGAAACTGAATATCGGTGGGTGAATAGGTTAACTATTGAACCTCAAACCTTTTGTGGTTTGAAAGAAATCGAGCTAAAAACCAGGAAGATACAACGAAAAAACCAACAGTGTGTAACAATTACGCAATCGAGATTAGCTAATAAAAAACGACTGCTTGCCACGCCCACCAAATAAACCGCTTGGAGTAATTCTTTGAAAATCGCTGTACAGATGGAGTAATCATCTTAGAAAGGCTCTTCAATGGTGTAGAAGAATTAGACTTAGACTTAAAGCCACGGAGTTATAACACGCAATCCAACTTGGTGTAGCAAGTGCGAGATCGAGATACTCTAATAGAGCAGTCATCCTAATAGAGCAGTCACCCGAAGAGAATTCAAGAGATCAGCTAGAAACAAGTAACCTGTATAGAGATCAGCTACAAACAAGTCACCCTGTAGAGAGATCAGCCACAAACAATTCACCCTGTAGAGAGATCAGCTAGAAGAAGTTACCTTGTAGGGAATTGATGCAACTATAGAAAGAGATAATTCAGCTGGAAGAAATCACCTTGTAGAGTTCAGCTACAAAGAAACCACAATGTAGAGAGTTCAGCTACAAACAAATCGCCCTATAGAGAGATCAGCTAGAAGAAGTTACCTTGTAGAGAGTTCAGCTACAAACAAATCTCCCTGTAGAGAGATCAGCTAGGAGAAGTTTCCTTGTAGAGAGTTCAGTTACAAAGAAACCACCATGTAGAGAATTCGTTTACAAACTAGTGACCCTGTAGAGACATCAGCTAGAAGAAGTTACCTTGTAAAGAGTTCAGCTACAAAGAAACCATTCTATAAAGAGCTCACTGCAAAAAAAAATCACCTATACAGAATTCCACTACAAACAAATCACCCTATAGAAAGATCAGCTAGAAGAAGTTATCTCATAGAGAGTTCAGTTACAAAGAACCCACCATGTAGAGAATTCATTTACAAACTAGTGACCCTGTAGAGACATCAGCTAGAAGAAGTTACCTTGTAAAGAGTTCAGCTACAAAGAAACCATTCTGTAAAGAGCTGTTGCAAAAAAATCACCTATACAGAATTCCACTACAAACAAATCACCCTATAGAAAGATCAGCTGGAAGAAGTTACCTCATAGAGAGTTCAGTTACAAAGAAAGTACCATGTAGAGAATTCATTTACAAACTAGTGACCCTGTAGAGACATCAGCTAGAAGAAGTTACCTTGTAAAGAGTTCAGCTACATAGAAACCATTCTGTAAAGAGTTCAGCTGCAAACAAACCACCTGTACAGAATTCAGCTACAAACAAATCACCCTGTAGAGAGATCAGCTAGAAGAAGTTACCTTGTAGAGAGTTCAGCTACAAAGAAACTATCATATGGAGAGTTCAGCTGCAAACAAATCACCTGTAGAGAGTTCAGCTACAAACCAATCTCCCTGTAGTGAGATCAGCTAGAAGAAGTTTCCTTGTAGAGAGTTCAGCCACAAACAAATCACCCTGTAGAAAGATCAGCTAGAAGAAGTTACCTTGTAGAGAGTTCAGTTATAAAGAAACCACCATGTAGAAAGTTCAGCTACAAACAAATCACCCTGTAGAGAGATCAGCTAGAAGAAGTTACCTTGTAGAGAGTTCAGCTACAAATTTAAAGAAACCATCATGTGGAGAGTTCAGCTGCAAACAAATCACCTGTAGAGAGTTCAGCTACAAAGAAACCACCATGTAGGGAGTTCAGCTAGAAGAAGTTACCTTGTAGAGAGTTTAGCTACAAAGAAACCATCATGAAGAGAGTTCAGCTGCAAACAAATCTCCCTGTAGAGAGTTCAGTTAGAAGAAGTTATCTTGTAGAGAGTTCAGCTACAAAGAAACCATCATGAAGAGAGTTCAGCTACATACAAATCATCCTGTAGAGAGTTCAGCTACAAAGAAACCACCATATAGAGAGCTCAGCTGTAAACAAATCACCCTGTAAAAAAATCAGCTACAAACAAATCACCCTGTAGAAAGATCAGCTAGAAGAAGTCATCTTGTAGAGAGTTCAGCTACAAAGAAATCACCATGTAGGGAGTTCAGCTAGAAGAAGTTACCTTGTAGAGAGTTCAGCTACAAAGAAACCATCATGAAGAGAGTTCAGCTACATACAAATCACTCTGTAGAGAGATCAGCTAGAAGAAGTCACCTTGTAGAGAGTTCAGCTACAAAGAAACCACCATATAGAGAGTTCAGCTGCAAACAAATCACCCTGTAAAAAAATTAGCTACAAACAAATCACCCTGTAGAAAGATCAGCTAGAAGAAGTCACCTTGTAGAGAGTTCAGCTACAAAGAAACCACCATGTAGGGAGTTCAGCTAGAAGAAGTTATACCTTGTAGAGAGTTCAGCTACAGAGAAACCATCATGAAGAGAGTTCAGCTGCAAACAAATCTCCCTGTAGAGAGTTCAGTTAGAAGAAGTTACCTTGTAGAGAGTTCAGCTACAAAGAAACCATTCTGTAAAGAGCTCAGCTGCAAACAAATCACCTGCATAGAATTCAGCTACAAACAAATCACCCTGTAGAGAGATCAGCTAGAAGAAATTACCTTGTAGAGAGTTCAGCTGCAGTGCAAAGAAACCACCATGTAGAGAGTTCAGCTGCAAATAAATCACCCTGTAGAAAATTCTGCCACAAACAAATTGCCCTGTAGAAAGAGCAGTTAGAAGAAGTTATCTTGTAGAGAGTTCAGCTACAAAGAAACCACCATGTAGAGAGTTCAGCTAGAAGAAATTACCTTGTAGAGAGTTCAGCTACAAAGAAACCATCATCTAGATAGTACAGCTGCAAACAAATCACCTGTAGAGAGTTCAGCTACAAACAAATCTCCCTGTAGAGAAATCAGTTAGAAGAAGTTACCTTGTAGAGAGTTCAGCTACAAAGAAACCATCATGAAGAGAGTTCAGCTACATACAAATCATCCTGTAGAGAGTTCAGCTACAAAGAAACCACCATATAGAGAGCTCAGCTGTAAACAAATCACCCTGTAAAAAAATCAGCTACAAACAAATCACCTTGTAGAAAGATCAGCTAGAAGAAGTCACCTTGTAGAGAGTTCAGCTACAAAGAAATCACCATGTAGGGAGTTCAGCTAGAAGAAGTTACCTTGTAGAGAGTTCAGCTACAAAGAAACCATCATGAAGAGAGTTCAGCTACATACAAATCACTCTGTAGAGAGATCAGCTAGAAGAAGTCACCTTGTAGAGAGTTCAGCTACAAAGAAACCACCATATAGAGAGTTCAGCTGCAAACAAATCACCCTGTAAAAAAAATCAGCTACAAACAAATCACCCTGTAGAAAGATCAGCTAGAAGAAGTCACCTTGCAGCTACAAAGAAACCACCATGCAGGGAGTTCAGCTAGAAGAAGTTACCTTGTAGAGAGTTCAGCTACAGAGAAACCATCATGAAGAGAGTTCAGCTGCAAACAAATCTCCCTGTAGAGAGTTCAGTTAGAAGAAGTTACCTTGTAGAGAGTTCAGCTACAAAGAAACCATTCTGTAAAGAGCTCAGCTGTAAACAAATCACCCTGTAAAAAAATCAGCTACAAACAAATCACCCTGTAGAAAGATCAGCTAGAAGAAGTCACCTTGTAGAGAGTTCAGCTACAAAGAAATCATCATGTAGGGAGTTCAGCTAGATGAAGTTACCTTGTAGAGAGTTCAGCTACAAAGAAACCATCATGAAGAGAGTTCAGCCACATACAAATCACTCTGTAGAGAGATCAGCTAGGAGAAGTCACCTTGTAGAGAGTTCAGCTAAAAAGAAACCACCATATAGAGAGTTCAGCTGCAAACAAATCATCCTGTAAAAAAATCAGCTACAAACAAATCACCCTGTAGAAAGATCAGCTAGAAGAAGTCACCTTGCAGCTACAAAGAAACCACCATGCAGGGAGTTCAGCTAGAAGAAGTTACCTTGTAGAGATTTCAGCTACAGAGAAACCATCATGAAGAGAGTTCAGCTGCAAACAAATCTCCCTGTAGAGAGTTCAGTTAGAAGAAGTTACCTTGTAGACAGTTCAGCTACAAAGAAACCATTCTGTAAAGAGCTCAGCTGCAAACAAATCACCTATATAGAATTCAGCTACAAACAAATCGCCCTGTAGAGAGATCAGCTAGAAGAAATTACCTTGTAGAGAGTTCAGCTACAGTACAAAGAAACCACCATGTAGAGAGTTCAGCTGCAAAGAAATCACCCTGTAGAAAATTCTGCCACAAACAAATTGCCCTGTAGAAAGAGCAGTTAGAAGAAGTTATCTTGTAGAGAATTCAGCTACAAAGAAACCATCATCTAGATAGTTCAGCTGCAAACAAATCACCTGTAGAGAGTTCAGCTACAAACAAATCTCCCTGTAGAGAGATCAGTTAGAAGAAATTACCTTGTAGAGAGTTCAGCTACAAAGAAACCATTCTGTAAAGAGCTCAGCAGCAAAAAAATTACCTGTACAGAATTCAGCTACAAATAAATCACCCTGTAGATAGATCAGCTAGAAGAAGTTACTTTGAAGAGTGTTCAGTTACAAAGAAACTGCCATGGACAGTTCTGTAATAAATATATGTATTATATATATAATTTGTACATTTACTGATAAAATCAGAAATATTTAAGGTACATCTGCTTCATCTTTTCTTCTTCCTGTGGTAAAGAAAAAAAGATAGGTTAAAAAAGTCCCAAAGCAGGCCATAGGCTGGCTTTGGGGTATACAAATACAAAAAGAAGTGAAATCTAATCCAAAACAGCCAAGCTGTAAAAAAAAGTGTGCGGCCCTCAAAAAGGCTATGGTGAAAAAAGATGTGAAATCCAAGGTGGCGGCCAAGAAATGGCTGTGATGGTAGGTTAATGGTAAAAATTTTAATAACAACAATTCAGGTGAATTTTGTGCCAATTGACCAAGCGGCACCAAAATTCACCTGAATTGTCGTTTATTAAAATTTTTACCATTAACCTACCATCACAGCCATTTCTTGGCCGCCACCTTGGATTTCACATCTTTTTTCACCATAGCCTTTTTGAGGGCCGCACACTTTTTTTACAGCTTGGCTGTTTTGGATTAGATACTTATTACTAGCTACGTACTTAACTTAACCAATGTCAAAGTCAGGAAATTCATCCTCAGCAGTAAGCGAATACTGGCGGAGTATCATTTTCGCATTGTACCTCCACAAAGTCACAGACAGTTGCTGGAGAAGTTGGCGCCTAGCAAACTTTCGAGGTAAACCGTTTCTAACAGTTGAACAGTGTGGAAGTGGTTAGCTAGTCTGGCGTAGCCGACCCGCGCGCGTAGCGCGACAGCCGCATTCAGTACCGGAATGCAATTAAATTTGAAAATACGCGCGAAACACGTGGACAATTTCCGGTAACAGAGCGCGACGGCTACTGTACTTGCACTTGAATGGCGTTTATTTCCTCCACAAACCCATACATTTGTGCTGGTTGTGGAAAAGACATAAGCTCGCCATAATCAGTGGGCAAATCGGGAATAACGTCATAGAATGTTGTTAATTGGTCACTAAGCGATCTGATTGGACGCACCAGTTTTTCGTAAGGCTGGCACAGGTACTGAATGCAGCTGTCACCAGACCCTCGCGCTACGCGCGCGGGTTGACTACGCCAGACTAATGGTTAGTCATAGCGAGCTGGCTGATTTCATTGTGCTGTCAACTCTTGGTTTAATTGTGAGTCTAGTCACTGATTTGTTTTAAATTCACCGCGGTATGCCTCCACCCTCGACCTCCACTGACTCGTTATAGCGTGACTCCGGCCCATGCAGGGCCGTACATAGCTATAGCCAGCTGTTTCATACCCGCTGTAGTGATATAGTTGAAGTAACTTACTGCTACATTACCCGTGCACGTCTTTAATCCCGCCCCAGCCCTTCAGGGCCTGTGAAACTTCAGTGTTCACTTAAAATGCCACCATCAGCGCATCACCTTTCACAGTTTCAGCACTTAACCCACCATTATAGAAACTCTTTAATGATAGCACGAATATACTGTAATAGTAAACATTTACATTATGATGATCCCATAAACTTAAAAAAATGACTACAATAGCACAAGAAGCCAGATACACTAGTGTTTGGCTATGAAGTACCACCAAGAGTTCATAATATAGTAGTGGGGTCTTGGTAGCTACCACATAACAAGACATACGGTAGTGTGTCGTGCGGCCCAAGAAGCCGGCGCGCAACACCCGTGAGTATATTGGCAGGAAGAAAACGCAATTTTCGCACCTCCGTAGCTCTGTGCTGCCTTGATGAAACAAGACGATTTTTGCTGTGGACATGCCCTCCAACTTCAGCACTCCACATTCCAAATTTGAGCGAATTCGCTTCAAGCGTTCCAAGATATGCGACTTCAAAAATTGGCTTAGTTTCTTGGTTTTTTTTTCTTCTTATTTTTCTTCCTCTTTTCGCACACTTACAAAAACTGCTATAAAACGCGAACGCCATATCCGATTGCCTTGAAATTTGGCACACAGAAGGGGGGTATAAAGGCGCATCTCGGTACCAACTTTGGCTGGAATACGATAAACAAGCAAAGAGGTATGAGCGATTATTCACGAAAAATAACACCAATATGTTGTCACGCCTACAGGGTAAACTAAGTTATTAATTAAGCTTGTTTTGTAGTTAAGGTAGCTAGTTTTGTAGTTAAAGTACTTAGTTTGGTAGTTAAGCTAGTTAGAATTTTGTATTTAAGAAAAAAAACAAAAACAGGTAAACCGCATATGGCAAGTAGCTAAAAATCGGTGGGTGAATAGGTTATAACTATTGAACCTCAAACCTTTTGTGGTTTGAAAAAAATCGAGCTAAAAACCAGGAAGATACAACGAAAAAACCAACAATGTGTAACAATTATGCAATCGAGATTAGCTAATAAAAAACGACTGCTTGCCACGCCTACCAGATAAACCGCTTGGGGTAATGCTTTGAAAATCGTTGTACAGATGGAGTAATCATCTTAGAAAGGATCATCAATGGTGTAGAAGAATCAGACTTAAAGTCACGGAGTTGTAACACGAAATCCAACTTGGTGAAGCAAGTGCGAGATCGAGATACTCTAATAGAGCATGCAGTCATCCTAATAGAGCAGTCACCCTGAAGAGAATTCAAGAGATCAGCTAGAAACAAGTAACGTGTATAGAAATCAGCTACAAACAAGTCACCCTGTAGAGAGATCAGCTACAAACAATTTACCCTGTAGAGAAATCAGTTAGAAGAAGTTACCTTGTAGGGAGTTCATGCAACTATGGAAAGAGACAGTTCAGCTAGAAGAAAATGCCTTGTAGAGTTCAGCTACAAAGAAACCACCATGTAGAGAGTTCAGCTACAAACAAATCTCCCTATAGAGAGATCAGCTAGAAGAGGTTACCTTGTAGAGAGATCAATAGAAGAAGTTACCTTGCAGAGAGTTCAGCTACAAAGAAACCATCATGTAGAGAGTTCAGCTACAAACAAATCTCCCTATAGAGAGATCAGCTAGAAGAGGTTACCTTGTAGAGAGTTCAGCTATAAAGAAACCATCATGTAGAGAGTTCAGCTACAAACAAATCACCTATAGAGAGTTCAGCTACAAACAAATCTCGAGATCAGCTAGAAGAAGTTTCCTTGTAGAGAGTTCAGCTTCAAACAAATCACCCTGTAGAAAGATCAGCTAGAAGAAGTCACCTTGTAGAGAGTTCAGTTACAAAGAAACTACCATGTAGAGAGCTCAGCTACAAACTAGTGACCTTGTAGAGACATCAACTAGAAGAAGTTACCTTGTAGAGAGTTCAGCTACAAAGAAACCATTCTGTAAAGAGCTCAGCTGCAAACAAATCACCTATACAAAATTTAGCTACAAACAAATCACCCTGTAGAGAGGGCAGCAAGAAGAAGTCACCTTGTAGAGTGTTCAGTTACAAAGAAACCACCATGGAGAGTTCTGTAATAAATATATGTATTATATATATAATTTGTACATTTACTGATAAAATCAGAAATATTTAAAGTACATCTGCTTCATCTTTTCTTCTTCCTGTGGTAAAGAAAAAAAGACAGGTTAAAAAAGTCCCAAATACAAAAAGAAATGAAATCTAATCCAAAACAGCCAAGCTGTAAAAAAACAGTTCGGCCCTCAAAAAGGCTATGGTGAAAAAAGATGTGAAATCCAAGGTGGCGGCCAAGAAATGGTGGCTGTGGTGGTAGGTTAATGGTAAAAATTTTAATAACGGCAATTCAGGTGAATTTTTTGCCAAGACCAAGCGACACAAAAATTCACCTGAATTGTCGTTATTAAAAATTTTTACCATTAACCTACCATCACAGCCATTTCTTGGCCGCCACCTTGGATTTCACATCTTTTTTCACCATACCCTTTTTGAGGGCCGCACTGTTTTTTTACACTTGGCTGTTTTGGATTAGATATTATTATCACATCAATCAATCGATGCATAGTAATTATGGCCTACTGTATATACACATTGAGCTGAGCCCTCAAAAAATATTAAATCATTTGTAGTATTGACTTACCTGCTAATCATTCAAATGCCTGACACATTATTTATAGCCAAAGTTTTCACCATACATTATAGGAAGCCATAAAAGTATATAGCCTATTAACCTTTCCTGAACTGTTGGTGGAAGCACTGGTCTGCTCTTGACATTTTTGTTGTCATCACCAACCATCTTGGTTGGTTGAAACGTTGAGAAAATACCCTCTTTCATTTTTAGCTGTTTTCTCAGGGTTCAGCTCAACTTGTTCGCGGTCAGCTAGAACAAGCCAGCTGGCCTACACAAGCATAGTACATAATCCCAGGAAGCTACTATGGCATGGGAGATTCTAAAATTACGACGATAGTTATATAGCCGTTTACAATGACTTAGCTATATACGAACTTACCCGGCAATTTGCTGGGAGAATCAGTAGTGTGATGCATTCAGTACCGTCAGGCTTCATGTCCATTCCGAGGCATACATTCAGCAACAACTCGCAGCTGATTCGGCTCCACTTGTCATGCACAGATTTCGACTAGATTAGTTATATCACCAACCCACTGCTTCAGCAAAAACAGTTAAGACTGTAGCCTCGACTTTGCCGGTTCTTATATACGTGAAACATCAAGCGAGATACCACGTGAGTTCTTGCGGGAATTTGAACATTATTTCCAGTTTGAATGAATTTTCACTTAGCAAGTCACTTTTAGTAGCGCTTCTAAACACTGAACTTGGAAGCTTTTGCTACTAATTTAGCTAGCTAATCTGTTGCTGAAGCTGTTTAAGCATGCATGCATGCATGCAGTGTCTCCTATGTGGTATAATACCTAACTGTATGTTCTCTATTCAACAAAAAGTAGTGATATCCTGTGCCAAAAACAGCCCAGTTGTAAAAAAAGGCGAGACCAAGAATGCACAAGTACATGTTCATGGAGTAACCAAAAGACATGATATCAAAATCTGGCCAAGAAAGCATTTACAGTATAGGCACTTTTGTGCATTCATTTTCTATATGCTTCACATTATCACATCCGGCTACTGTAGCTGTACATGTGTGCTTACAATATAAACAATACTACTGAGATGATAAAAGATATTACACTGCATTGTTACCAAAATTAATTTAACTAAAAATTTACAATTAGTTTCTACTTGGCCATCTTTTTGCACTGTATATTAAAATAAAAAGATGGCCAAGTAGAAACTAATTGTAAATTTTTAGTTAAATTAATTTTGGTAACAATGCAGTGTAATAATATCTTTTATCATCTCAGTAGTATTGTTTATATTGCAAGCACACATGTACAGCTAGCTGGATGTGATAACGTGAAGCATATAGAAAATGAATGCGCAAAAGTGTCTATACTGTAAATGCTTTCTTGGCCAGATTTTGATATCATGTCTTTTGGTTACTCCATGAACATGTACTTGTGCATTCTTGGCCTCGCCTTTTTTTACAGCTGGGCTGTTTTTGGCACAGGATTATTGTTTTCTAGTATAGTTTATCAGAAATGATCGTGTAAATTTACTATACTGTACATAAATGCCAGCACCTTTGTGGAGAACGATTTCCAGTTTCTTCCTTTTCTCCATTTTAAAATCTTGTCTCTGACAAATTTCTCAACTGCAAATGAAAGGGAAAACACATACAATTGTTTTAAGCATGGGAATGCTGGGGATTATTGCTTTATGGTAAATTGTATCTACTGTTTTAACCAACAACTACAGTATGTATGTAGTGTACTATACTGTACATAGGATACATACAGTCTGTACGCATGCATATGTGTATGAATATGCACATGTATGCGAGCACGCATGTATATACACACGTACACATACACACATACACATGTGCATGCACACAAACATACATACATACCTCTCTGCTTCTAACAACATAGAAAAGGAAGATTCCCAAACCCTGTAAGAAAATCCATAATTATGTCATTCGACATGTGATGAAATTTAGTAGTAGACATTAATTTTTCATTGTTGACATTTTGTACAGTATTAGTTTCTTGCACTTATTTGTAAGGAGTTCACAATAGTAAAGTACAATGCTAGCACTACAGATTCATTATCAATCAAAAACAGCAGCCCAAGTAACCAAGTTGCTCCAAGTAACCAAGTTGCTCCAAGTAGTGGTAGAAGTACCATAATACTCAATAGTTGCACCCTAAATATCAGTATACCATTGAACGATAATTATTCTTAGAGGCACTTAATGTGCTTAGAGGTGCAACTGAAGCATTTTGGATTGTCAGATAGTAATTTTATCACTAATCAGTGGCGGATCTAGGTTTCAACAGAAACCCCCTTTTAACTTTAGCTCAGTGGCAGTCTAAATACATAAACATTGCACTGACAATTTGTCATATCAAACAACTATAATATATCACTGTCTTTCAGTAGTATCACTGTGAAAAATGTGGGATATAATATGGTATTTCCAGTGGCTTATTGAATACATATAAGCCTTAATATAAACCCTGTATTATACTCATCTTATATTTTAGTATAATCCATACTACACTATTACATATATGGTTTCAGTTTATTTATTACACTACCTGAAATAGCTTATATCTAATATAATGCCCACATTATACCATCACATATGTGGTTTCAGTATGTTTAACACATTAACTAAAGCCTTACATGTGATATATTACAGGTTATATCAAGCTTTTTTTGTATTCAATAAGCCACTGGAAATACCATCTTATATCCCTCATTTTTCACAGTGTATGCATGCAGTTGCACTTATAACTGGCACCATTTATAGGTATTAAGCCCTAGCTCAGAAACACTTCACTTTTCATCTCCTACTGCATTAAAAACGATCAAGATACTCTAATAGAGCAGCTGGTCAAGTAACTACTCTAATAGAGCAATCAAAGCTACAGCTTATAACCACCATCTTTGCCCTATAGTTAGCACTAAAGCATTGGATTTATTGTAATTACTAACTAAAAGTAGCCTAAAATCCTATCTCAGAGCTTCTAAAATCTCAAAAATTTCTGCAGAAATGTCATCAGATGCCTTAATTAGCTATACAAACCCCCTTTCAAAACTCCTAGATCCACCACTGCTAATAATTATTTAATAAACTACCCAAGTACAAGGGTGGATTTAGGGGGGGGGGTGCTTGGGGCACTGAAGCACCCCCCTCCAAATTTTTACAATGAGCAAGCTAGGAAGCTTTTAGAAGCTGTACTACAGGTGCAGCTGCATTTTATACGGGCAATGAAAAGATGGAAAGAGCAAGGGAAATAGCTAACCTTATCCAAGAATTACTAAAAGGGGTTCAAAATTATACTTTTGGAGTAAGTCTTACCCTAGAAGTTGCTAAATCTAAAATATTCTAATAGAACAGTCAACTACTCTAATAGAACATCCAACATTAAAACTATAATTTTCAAGAAGTTACCAGAGTGTAAGCTGAAATTAAACCTATTCTTCTAGACCTGTGCACTGCTGCCCTCACCATTGTACCAAACATCCTGCCATATATCAATCACTTTAGGTAAAGGATTTATACCTTTAATGTACTATAAATTGTATAAAACATCATTAATTGAAAATCTATTCTAAAAATAACCTTTTCTGTCAAATAGTTTAAGTTTTTTTGACTCTGCTACAAACTTGATTCTTGGGTTGAAATGCTTCTCTTGCAAGTAAATCAGTAGTCTTATATAATAGTGAATTTCCTAGCTTTTATGCAGTTCACAAGGCTACAACATCTGAGAACTGTTCATTTTTGTTTCCCTTGCTTGATCAAATCCCATGCTACATTTGTATAAATCTAGCAGCTTTGGAGTTTGCACTATCAAATCCCTTGAAGCTCAACTTTAAGCTTAAATGATGCTGCAGCATAATATGTTGTCATGATCATTGTGTGCTAAAAGGGGTTAGTTGTGGCCAAAAACTAGTTGTATTTGTAGACTAGTTGTAAAACAATTATAATGATGGGTGGATCCATCATTTTAAAAGTTATATTGAAATAGCAAACTGCAATTCAGAACAGTGGCTACAGCTGTACATATGAAGTAGATCCAATCCTGTGTTTTAAATCACTGCTTGAAGTTTCTTAGTTTACTAGAGTGGTATATCCACAGTATATGGAACAGTTAATTGTTAGGAATTTTAGTAGCTTTTCAGTAAACCTGCATTCACTGATGTTTACTGAGAGTTTAAAATTTAGTAAAACAATTATGTTCCATATACTTAAAGTTACTGACATTTTACTATCAGTATAACTGGATACAACTACAGTAAAGCAGCTTAACAAATTAGTAAACTAAGAACCTTCAAGCAGTGAATATTCTCCTTGACCTTACATTCAATTAACTATACTGTCTATACACTCTTTATTCTCTTTGACAAGCCACTATTAAACATTTTCTTAAAATCCAATAACAAGAAACATTGCCTAGTTCTGTTTTTTTAATTAAATTACTTCCAACTGAACTCATTCAAATTAAAATTACTTCCACCTGAAATCATTTATCTTGTACCTTGTACCCACATTTGGTTAAAAATAGCTTCTAGATACAATCTTGTGATAGCCATTTTCCAAAAATTTCCAGGTGGTCCAGGAGTATATATGCCACCAGATCTAGAGCCCCTCTAACTGGAGAATTATATACAACTGAGTGCACATGCATGCACTCTATACACTGGTGAGTCAGTCTACTTGCCCTCTCCACTCCCACTTACCCTCTATACCGTTTGGACAGCTAGTGTAGTTTGAGCCATGACACTGTAAATTATGCTATACTTCAAAACACTAAATTTGATCATGTGCAGCTGATACCCATATGTTTCCACTACTAGTTCTTTAAGATGTTAGTCTAAGATTGAATTTTAGCTACATGGCTGCACCCTTTAGTTATGTTGACAAGCTGTAGGGGAATAATGGTATCACATAAACAAAGTGACATCATTTTTCACTCAAGATTACTACCAAATTCAATCTCAATAAGCCAAATTTGCAAACTTTTCCTGTGGGGGCATGCCCCCAGACCCCCTAGATAGAGCATGCTTCTCACACTAGTTGTATCAACTATCTTGCTACATATAAATGTCCATGTTAGCACCCCCCTTCTGAAATCCTAGATCTGCCCCTGAAATATTTAAATATGTTATTTTAGGCTTAAAGTTTGTTGAGCGTTATTATTATTTTTTCGATCTCAAAAAGCTGAGTGGCTTCTGGAAACCAGTGAAACCCCCTCAGAACCGCACCTGTAATCTCCTGAAAAGTAGTGAGTTATTTGTGCATAACTGGATGCTTTCATGTGGCACGAATTGAGTGATTTAAACACTTGGTGAAAACAACTGTTGGTTTTCATAATGAAGAAGTTATTTATATATACCATCATTGAAGAAGCTGTCAACA
Organism: Dysidea avara; assembly: GCF_963678975.1. Lineage (NCBI taxonomy): Eukaryota > Metazoa > Porifera > Demospongiae > Dictyoceratida > Dysideidae > Dysidea > Dysidea avara. Next base: position 26,666,413 of record NC_089272.1, on the reverse strand, counting down.
ACCACTTCACAAGAAAATTCTGGATTGCAAAAGTCAGGTAGTATAATGTAGTAAACTACTCAGATTAAACTTTATTATTTTTCGTTATTACTCAATAGTGTAGCTAATGGCAGGATGTTTGAATTCAAGTTCTTATGCTTAAAATAAACTAAGTTACAGTACTCTGAGTTATATGTAGTGAGATAGATGATCTCAGCACAGTAAGTAAAGCGTCTTATTTTAATTGTATAATATTCTGAACACTGTACCTGTAGAAATAGAACAGAACACTCCATGTTCACACCATTGTAAATAAATTATTGTACACGCAGTTGTGCTGACAGAATTTTTATTTATGCCTACCCTAGATTGCCATCATTTCACTACATTCAGGCAGGTGCCATTGTTCACCAAACTTGCATGTAAGTTGCTGAATTAGCTGTATTGTTATGCAAAACTGATTTTGCAGATACATAAATTACTAGTGCAGAAAATGTATAGTAACTTTTCTTGTGGTCAGTAAAATTTTGAAGTTGGTCATAGTTTACTGTTGTTACTTCTAGCTAGTATCACTTAGAGTGTATTCTGTGATTTTGCATGTTCTTTTTATAATATATATATATATATATATATATATATAGGACCTTAGGGGTGACATCAAGTCTAGATGTGTATGTTCATGCGTTGTGAAATACTGGCCTTAGTAAGCTAGCACATAATTAATGTGAAGCACAAATAATTAATGTGAAGCACAAATAATTAGTTTTGTTTTATATTTGTAGATTTAACAACTTATTACTTTTGTGGATGGGCCAACTTCACCCCTTCATGAAAGATGTCATTAGGTGCAGTTGTGTTCGATTGTAAAGAATGCTGCTGATAGCCATGGATTTTACTACAACTCAGTGACTGCACTGGTTGTATGATTACAAATTGTCACTGTATTGGTCAATTTCATGTGATACCATTGAGCAAAGGATAAGCGGTCAATGGGGTGGGAGCTAGAAGGGTGGCACTGGTCTGGGGAAAGTTTATAAAGTATGGTATTGTGAGGTATGTCTACGTGCAGCAGCATGATTATATATGCAAGTATACATGTCACATGTGACCTATAGCTACAGAGGTCCCACGAGTTTAGGATAACTCTAGACAGGCCAGATATGTTAAGGTAGACATTTCTCTTCATTCATATTTATTAGTATAAATGCAGATAATGATAAAAATTATACTGAACCTTCTGTTTCACTGTGTCTTGCAATTATCTTAAAACATTTTAATCAGTGAAGAGTATTTCACTACAAAGTGATTGTTTTATTAGAGAGTATATTTCTAAGGAGCTCTGTACAATGTACTTGAGTGTTTTATTGTAGTTTTCATTTTCCACTAACTACTCTATTAGGGAACATCAACCTATTTCAAGGAATAGTTTGAAATATCCACAGGGGCGTAGGAAGCATGGGTGTCATGGTTGCTTGGGCACCCATAAATATTTCCAGTGGTGTAACTAATGGGTGTCGGCACACTATGCTGAAACGATAGAGATACTCTAATAGAGCAGTCAATGACTCTAATAAAGCAGTCACAGTGTTCTTTCAGAGTAGTAGCATAGTCAACTATGTAGTTATAAATATTGATTTTGATTATCATCAATAGAATATGGAGCCATTGCTATCAGCTCAAGACCTTTTTTTTTTGGTCTTCAGCTTTACTACTGCATGGGCACCCATAAGTTAAATATCTTCCTACGCCCCTGATCCACCTAATGTGCTAGCAGTATGCTGACATAACACTCTAGTTAAAATAATAATGCTTTTACATGTAATATGCTAACACACGCCTAGGCATGGCTAAAAGTGAAATTATATTAACAACCAATGACAACTTTAATGATGACTGTCACAATGGAGTTACAAAACTGTGACTTCCAATTAACTACATAGATAATAATTTAACACTATTAAAACATAAAAATAATAGCGAGCTACTGTTTATACTTTGTCATTGTATTATTAACATACTATTTAGTTTTCACCATGTGTGTGCACTTGTATCAACAATATTATGGAAAGTACAGGTTGTAGATATACAGAACAAAATATAAACTAAGGCATCCATAGTACAGTGTGGTTTGTATACATTTACGATGCAGCTAATCTGCATCTGACACAACACATTCTAAAGACATAAACAACTAGCTTAGTAATTCCATATGCAAAGGTACAGAGTTTCTTGGTGGCTACTATCTTGCATCTTCACCTGTTATAATAGTTAGTACACACATAAATTTCAGTCCTCAATAAACTGTATTTTGAGCATGTAGTATTTATTTTTATCAAGTGTGCTATGCTACAAATATATATGTAACATGTTGCTGTAATTAGGCTGATAAAATATTGGTGTTTACTCCTGTGGTGTATATGTTGCAGTTATGTAATAACAAAGGAATTCGTGTTTTGTATACAAGATCACACAAATTATAGTAAATTTCTCTACCTAGAAATTTCATTAGACAGAGAAGTAATTTTTAGATGACAAGATTTTAGTGACTTGTGACGCAGTAAAAATGTTGACTGTACTATAAGTGTATAAATGCAGGGTATCTTGATCTGTAAGCTTTAAATTGTCCAAACTTGTTTCAAAATCCCATCATAATTTTTTCACCATTTCACTATTATTTTGGCATATACTGTCACTTACATGTTAGCTAGAACATTATGTGCTACAATGCATCTTACTTGACTGATCCCATTCCACACTTCGAGCCTGCAATAGAAAGTTATCAGAATTCGAAGTTTGTCCTTGTATGGTAGTATCCTATAAAACACAATAAGACAAGAATTGGATGTACAGTTGGTGGTGTGAAATTGATGTGTCAATGTATACTGTAGCATTCCTTTTTGGCTTACCACATATACTCAGTGGCGTAACTAAACCTGGGCCAACTCGGGTGTCAGCAATCAAGTCATGCCCACGGAATTAGCAATAGAGTAGTAGAAAAGACTATTTCACCAAATAATCGATCGAGACCTTGACAACAGCACACTTCTTTGGCTGCAAAATGGCTATATTACCTTTTGTTATTGTGAAATCACTTCAAACTGCCAGGTTATCGGTATAAGCGCCTCTAAAAATAATTATCGCTTCGATAATTCAGCTACTTTAATAGCTTTACTTGTGAATACGACTTCAACTTATTGCACTGGGCCCTGGTGTCGGTACAAGTCTAGTTACGCCACTGCATATACTTAAGAATTTTACTACACAGTTGTAACATTATAATAATGTCATTTGTTGAACTACATACATGTACTTATTGAAGTATACAAATCATTATCTAACTGCGTTTACATTTTGTCAATAGGCTTTTACCAATTATGCTACAAACGTAGTAGCTAGGCTAAGGATGACATGTCAGTACAATAGTAAAGTAAAATGTGTAATGCGTGTGTTAAATGACAGCTAAACATGAACACACTATACAATTCATTATATATCAAAAATCTGATGTGTTATATATTTTTACTGTTTCTTTGTTGATTGTTCACATTTTGAGGAAATAAAATTGAGATACTCTCAGACTAATAGAGCAGCTACTTATTCCAATACAATATACTCTAATAATACAGTCAGCTCTTTTGCATACTGTAATCTCGATTTTGAAAGCATAATAGGCTATTTTCAAAGTGTAATTGGCGATACAGTAAATAGTAATCTAATCCAAAAAAGCCAAGTTGTAAAAAAAGAGTGTAGCCCTCAAAAAGGCTATGGTGAAAAAAGATGTGAAATCCAAGGTGGCAGCCAAGAAATGGCTGTTATGGTAGGTTTATGGTAAAAATTTTAATGACAACAATTCAGGTGAATTTGGTGCTGCTTGGCTGTTTTGGATTAGATTTCACTTCTTGTAGTTGTATACCCTCAAAGCTGGCCATACTGGCTTTGGGGCTTTTTTAACCTATATATTTTTTGTTTACCACAGGAAGAAGAAAAAGATGAAGCAGATTTTAAATATTTTAACTATTTCTGATTTTATCAATAAATGTACTAATACCATACCTGTTTTACTGCCCGTACAAAAGTCTCAATAGTAGCAGTGAAATTTATCCCGTATTTCACTGACAGCAGTGAAAAAGTTGTAATTGCAATTTCATTGGCTAGAATTTATGTTAACAATGTAGCGCCAATTAGTGTCGACACGTGTTTAGTACATAGTGACAAATTGCGTACATAGCAAAGCTAATGCAGCAAGTATGGTATTAACTGGGAATAGCATGGGTAGCAGTGAAATTTGGGATAAATACCACGAGTGTTGTATTGGAAATGGTAAATTTCACTCGGCTTCGCCTCGTGAAATTTATCCCCATTTCCAATACAACACTCATGATATTTATCCCAAATTTCACTGCTACCCATGCTATTGCTAGTACAAATTATATATGTAATACATATCTAATCCAAAACAGCCAAGCTGTAAAAAAGGTGAGCGACCCTCAAAAAGGCTATGGTGAAAAAAGATGTGAAATCCAAGGTGGCGGCCAAGAAATGGCTGTGAAGGTAGGTTAATGGTAAAAATTTTAACAATGAAAATTAAGGTGAATTTGGTGCCGCTTGGTCTTGGCACAAAATTCACCTGAATTGCGTTATTAAAATTTTTACCATTAACCTACCATCACAGTCATTTCTTGGCTGCCACCTTGGATTTCACATCTTTTTTCATCATAGCCTTTCTGAGGGTTGCACACTTTTTTTACAGCTTGGCTGTTTTGGATTAGATTTCATTTCTTTTTGTATGTGTATACCCCAAAGCTGGCCATAGGCCGGTTTTGAGACTTTATAACCCATCTTTTTTTCTTTATCACAGGAAGACGAAAAGATGAAGAAGATGTACTTTAAATATTTTATCAGTAAATGTACAAATTATATATATAATACATATATTGATTACAGAAATCTCCATGATGGTTTCTTTGTAACTGAACACTCTACAAGGTGACTTCTTCTAGATGCTCTCTCTACAGGGTGAATTGTATGTAGCTGAATGATCTACAAGGTAACTTCTTCTAGCTGATCTCTCTACAGGGTGATTTGTTTGTAGATGAATTCTGTACAGGTGATTTGTTTGCAGCTGAGCTCTTTACAGAATGGTTTCTTTGTAGCTGAACTCTCTACGGGTGGCTTGTTTCTAGCTGATCTCGCTACAGGGTGACTTGTTTCTAGCTGAACTCTCTACAAGATAACTTCTTCTAGCTGATCTTTCTACAGGGTAATTTGTTTGTAGCTGAATTCTCTACAGGGAAATTTGTTTGAAGCTTAACTCTCTACATGGTAGTTTCTTTGTAGCTGAACTCTATACAATGTAACTTCTTCTAGCTGAACTCTCTACAGGATAACTTGTTTCTAGCTGATCTCTCTACGGGTGACTTGGTTCTAGCTGAACTCTCTACAGGGTGATTTATTTGCAGCTGAATTAACTCTCTACAAGGTAACTTCTTCTAGCTGATCTTTCCACAGGGTAATGTGTTTGTAGCTGAATTCTCTACAGAGCGATTTGTTTGTAGCTGAACTCTCTACATGGTAGTTTCTTTGTAGCTGAACTCTCTACAATGTAACTTCTTCTAGCTGAACTCTCTACGGGTGGCTTGTTTCTAGCTGATCTCTCTACAGGGTGACTTGTTTCTAGCTGAACTCTCTACAGGGTGATTTATTTGTAGCTGAACTCTCTACAAGGTAACTTCTTCTAGCTGATCTTTCTACAGGGTAATTTGTTTGTAGCTGAATTCTCTACAGGGCGATTTGTTTGCAGCTGAACTCTCTACATGGTAGTTTCTTTGTAGCTGAACTCTCTACAATGTAATTTCTTCTAGCTGAACTCTCTACGGGTGGCTTGTTTCTAGCTGACCTCTCTACAGGGTGACTTGTTTCTAGCTGAACTCTCTACAAGGTAACTTCTTCTAGCTGATCTTTCTACAGAGTGATTTGTGTGTAGTTAAATTCTCTACAGGGCGATTTGTTTGCAGCTGAACTCTCTACATGGTAGTTTCTTTGTAGCTGAACTCTCTACAATATAACTTCTTCTAGCTGAACTCTCTACAGGATGACTTGTTTCTAGCTGATCTCTGTACAGGGTGACTTGTTCCAAGCTGAATTCTCTACAGGTGATTTGTTTGCAGCTGAACTCTCTACAAGGTGACTTCTTCTAGCTGATCTATCTACAGGATGACTTGTTTCTAACTGAACTCTCTACAGTGTGATCTGTTCATAGCGGAACTTTCTACTGGTGATTTGTTTGTAACTAAACTCTTTGCATGGTTGTTTCTTTGTAACTGAACTCTCTACAAGGTAACTTCTTCTAGCTGATCTCTCTACAGGGTAATTTGTTTGTAGCTGAATTCTCTACAGGGTGATTTATTTGAGCTGAACTCTCTACATGATGGCTTCTTTGTAGCTGAACTCTCTATTAGGTACTTTCTTCTAGCTGATCTGAATACAGGGTGACTTGTTTGTAGCTGAATTCCCTACAAAATAACTTGTAATGTGATGTTACTGAGTAAATTATAAATGCAGCTGAATGCTTTATTAGGGTGACTGTTCTATTAGAGTATCTCGATCTCGCATTTGCTGCACGTAGTTGCCTTTCGAATCATAACTCAGTGATTTGTAATCCGATTCTTCTGTAATACTGCAAGGACTTTCTATGATGATTATTCCAGCTACATACTGATTTTAAGCTCGTTGGTCTAAGCGGTTTGCCTGGTAGACACGAAAACTAATAGTTTTTTTATTCCGATCGCGTAATTTTGACACAGGTTGGGTTTTGTGTCATATCTCCATGGTCTTTATCCCGATTCCTTTCAAACCACAAAAAGGCACTCCTACGATGGTTGCTCCATCTACATATCAATTTGCAACTGATTCCTCCAAGGGGTTTACCCTGTAGGCATGACAGATCTTCGACCTTATTTTACACAAATAATCGGTCATAACTCCGTGAATGTTCATCGGATTCCTACCAAAGTTGGTACAGAGATCCGCCTTAATGAGCCCTTTAAGTGTGCCACATTTCAGCCCAATCCCAGCACGCATTCGTGTTTTATGGCGAATTTTGCGAAGTGTGCGAAATGAAGATGAAGAAAAAAACGAAGAAATTAAAACGAAATTTTGTTTGCTCGTATCTCGGAAATGGCTGGAGCGATTTTCTTCAAATTTGGTGTGTAGACTTCCCTAGCTGGCCGGCACCTCTCTAGCAAATTTGGTTCCAATCGGATAAGGGATCACCGAGCTACATAGGTGTGAAAATTGCGTTTTCTTTCTTCCTGTTAATATACTCACGGGTGGCACGCCGGCTTCTTGGGCCGCACGACACACTACTGTGTGTCTTGATAAAATTTATTACATGTCAGTTATTCCCTACGGATAACTTGTTTGCAGCTGATCTCTCTACTGGGTGACTTGAAATGAAACTGAAGTCTCTACAGGATGATTTGCTTGTAGATGAACTCTCTACAGGATTCTCTCTATAGGGTAATTTGTTTCTAGCTGAACTCTCTGCAGGGTTATCTGTTTGTAGTTGAACTCTCTACAGGGTAATTTGAACTCTCTACAAGGTGATTTGTTTCTAGCTACTCTACAGGGTGACTTGTTTCTAGCTGATCTCTCCTTTTTTCTAGCCGATCGCGATCTCTTTACAGGGTAACTTGTTTAAACAGTAGCTGAACTCTCTACAGGGTGGTTTCTTTGTAGCTCAACTCTCCACAGGGTGATTTGTTTCTATCTGATCTCTCTACAGGGTTACTTTGTCTGACTTATCTCTCTAAAGGGTAATTTGTTTTTGTAGCTGAACTCTCTACAGGTAACTAGTTTCTAGCTGATCTCTCTACAGGGTGACTTGTTTGTAGCTGAACTATCTGTTGCTTTGTCTGGCTTATCTCTCTAAGGGTAATTTGATTTGTAGCTGAACTCTCTACAGGTCACCGGTTTCTAGCTGATCTCTCTACAGGTGACTTGTTTGTAGCTGAACTCTCTACAGGGTGATCCTTCTAGCTGATCTTTCTACAGGATGACTTGTTTGTAGCTGAACTATCTGCAGGGTGATTTGTTTGTAGCTGAACTCTCTACAGGGTGATTTGTATACAGCTGAACTCTCTACATGATGGTTTCTTTGTAGCTGAACTCTCTACAAGGTAACTTCTTCTAGCTGATCTCTCTGCAGGGTGACTTGTTTGTAGCTGAACTCTCTACATAATGGTTTCTTTGTAGCTGAACTATCTACAAGGTAACTTCTAGCTGATCTTTCTATAGGGTAATTTGTTTGTGGCTGAATTCTCAACAGGGCGATTTGTTTTCAGCTGAACTCTCTACATGGTAGTTTCTTTGTAGCTGAACTCTCTACAATGAATGTAACTTCTTCTAGCTGGACTCTCTAAGGGTGGCTTGTTTCTAGCTGATCTCTCTACAGGGTGACTTGTTTCTAGCTGAACTCTCTACAAGGTGACTTCTTCTAGTTGATCTTTCTGCAGGGTGACTTGTTGGTAGCTGAACTCTCTACATGATGGTTTCTTTGTAGCTAAACTATCTACAAGGTAGCTTCTAGCTGATCTTTCTACAGGGCGACTTGTTTGTAGCTGAATTCTCTACAGGGTGATTACTTTGCAGTTGAACTCTCTACAAGGTAACTTCTTCTAGCTGAACTCTTCACAGGGTGATCTTTTTGTAGCTGAACTCTCTACAGGGTGATTTTTTTGCAGCTGAACTCTCTATATGGTGGTTTCTTTGCAACTTAACTCTCTACAAGGTGACTTCTTCTAGCTGAACTCTCTACAGGATGATCTTTTTGCAGCTGAACTCTCTACAGATTGATTTGTTTGCAGCTGAACTCTCTACATGATGGTTTCTTTGGAGCTGAACTCTCTACAAGGTGACTTATTCTAGCTGAACTCTCTACAGGGTGATTTGTTTGCAGCTGAACTCTCTACATGATGGTTTTTTGTAGCTGAGCTCTCTACAAGGTAACTTCTTCTAGCTGATCTATCTACAAGGTAAATTGTTTGTAGCTGAACGCTCTACAGAGTGATCTATTCGGAGCTGAACTCTCTAAAGGGTGATTTGTTTGCAGCTGAACTCTCTACAGGGTGATTGGTTTGCAGCTGAACTCTCTACAAGGTGGCTTCTTCAAGCTGATCTCTCTACAAGGTATTGTAACTTCTTCTAGCTGATCTCTCTACAGAGCGATTTGTTTGTAGTTGAACTCTCTACAATTGATTTGTTTGCAGCTGAACTCTCTACATGATGGATTCTTTGTAGCTGAACTCTCTACAAGGTATTGTAACTTCTTCTAGCTGATCTTTCTACAGAGCGATTTGTTTGTAAATGAATTCTCTAAAGGATGATTTGTTTGTAGCTGATCTCTATATGGGTTACTTGTTTCTAGCTGATCTCTTGAATTCTCTTCAGGGTGACTGCTCTGCTAGGATGACTGTTCTATTAGAGTATCTTGTTCTCGCACTTGTTACACCAAGTTGGATTTCTTGTTATAACCCCGTGGCTTTAAGTCTGATTCTTCTACACCACTGAAGAGCCTTTCTAAGATGATTAGTCTAGGGTTTCCACTCAAAATAGAAAGGTGCTTCATTTTTTTGTTCCTGGAGATTTTCACACAACTTTATCTTTACGATAAAGCAAAGAAGTGTTAATTTGTTATTGGAATATTTGCAGCAGTTGCTGTCAGCACAATTTTAACATACGTAAATATCCAAAAAGTGGTCATGTGACCAAAAATCCAGTCATATAGGATTTTCACTGCAAAATAAGATGATGTTTCAGCCTTTTTTCCCATTCTTTCTGATGATTTTCATGCAGGCTGACCTTAAGATAAAAAACAAGTGCTAATACATTATTAAACTGTTTATTACTTTCAATATCAATGCAGTTTTAACTGTGAATACCCAAAAAGTGGTCACATGGCCAACAATCCCACTGCAGCTATAAAGAATGTGCTATAGCACTACAAGATGTAGAAGTCTTCATTATAACACAAGAAAATACACAAAATACGACTTCAGTCACCCTAAAATACAGTAATTTTCTAATAATCTGCCCAATTTAACTATTATGATATTTTTGGTCATGTGACCACTTTTTGTATGTTTTTGTGTTAAACTTATGCTGATACCCAATGCTACAAGCTATCCAATAATAAATTAGCAGTTGTTTGCTTTATCTTAGACCCTTTTTGTGGTGGATTTGGTGGATTTTGGAGGTGTCTAAGTTACTTAGACTCTTTTCATGTTTATTGCGCACACCTGCATTGGTAGCATTGGCAACGCATCACCACCTGAAAATTAATTTTAAACCCGTTACGGGTGGAGTAATGGCTTGTTTCTACTAATGAACGCTACATTTCTGTGTTACCAGCAGCTGACAACAATGTTAAGGTACAACAACTACATAAAGGGTCTAAATAACTCTCAGGCCTTGTAGTAGCGCCTTCGTTTCGCTCAGGTGCCACGACACAGGGCCATCGGGTTACTAAATTACTTAGACCCCTGTGGTCTGAAGTCTAACTATTACTTAAAGGTCAGTCTGTGTGAAAATCATCAGAAACAACAAAAGGAAGCACCTTCCTTTTTTAAGTTGGAAACCCTATCTGATTACTCCATCTGTGCAGCAATTTTCAAAGCATTACTCCAAGCAGTTTTCTGGTAGGCGTGGCAAGTAGGTATTTTTTATTAGCTAATCTTGATTGCATAATTGTTACACACTGTTGGTTTTTTCGTTGTATCTTCATGGTTTTTAGCTCGATTTTTTTCAACCACAAGGTTTAAGGTTCATTAGTTAACCTATTCACTCACCAATTTTCAGCTTCTTTTTGTAAGTGGTTTACCCTGTAGGCATGACAACATATTGGTGTTATTTTTCGTGAATAATCGCTAATAACTCTTTGCCTGTTTATCCTATTCCAGCCAATCTTGGTAGTAATATGTGCCTTTATACCCCCTTTCTGTGTGTAAAACTTCAAGGTAATTGGATATGGAGTTCATGTTTTATGGCAGTTTTTGTAAGTTTATGAAAAGACGAAGAAAAAAACCAAGAAACTATGCCAATTTCTGAAGTCGCATATTTTGGGAATGCTTGAAGTAATTCCGCTCAAATTTGGTGTGTGGAATAATGAAGTTGGCTGGCATTTCCACAGCTAAAATCGTCTTCTTTCGTTAAGGCATTACAGAGCTACAGAGGTGCGAAAATTACATTTTCTTTCTTCCTATCAATATACTCACGATGTTTCGCGCCGGCTTCTTGGGCCGAATGATACACTGCCATGTATCTTGATACTCCCGTAACGTTAGGTGACTGCTATTTTAGGTATTCTATATCAAAGGCAGTGTTGCATCATGCCAAAGAAACTGTAATAGTTAATTAAAATAATTGATTATTACTGCTATATACGTGACTGGGCCTGGGAAAACCGGTCTGATTGCCCATGTCAGCAGATTTCATCTTTCACCAATAACACAAAGCTACATGAATAAACTATCAAATTTCATCACGAAAATCAGCTAGATTTGAGTAGTCTGCTTTTTACTGGTTACTTTTCCCAAGGAAAGCAGCAATCTGTATGAGCAGTCTGGGACCTAATGGAGTTCTGGCCAGCCAGGGTTGGATGTATGTATGTGGCTGTACAGCACCGTGCTGTTGAATAAAGACCTGTTCTGCAAATGTGCTTTCGTTTTAGCCAATTATTTTTGAGACCTGAATGGCCTATAATTTGGCCTGATTCATCCATACTCCTTACTTTTTAAGATTATAAAACAATGTCTGACCCTCCTCCGGGCCCCCACCTCCCATCCCATATATGGAGCCTGCCTGACCTCGGTTTAAAAAACTATCTAAGATGGAGGGGCTGGCATGCTCTGGAATGTAAGGAATTGGTGTAAACATGTGAAAATTTGCTTCAAACTTTGGTGAGCTACAACACGCTGAATACTTAAAACTCGCATTGCTCAATACTTTTAAATAGGCAATAAGACTGGTTTTCCCAGACTGGGTCACATGTATGTGTATATAGGTAGTATATACAATGCATTTATAAAGCAGATTTACTGCTCTAAATGATATCTAATCCAAAACAACCAAACTGTAAAAAAGAGTGCGGCCCTCAAAAAGGCTATGGTGAAAAAAGATGTGAAATCCAAGGTGGCAGCCAAGAAATGGCTGTGATGGTAGGTTAATGGTAAAAATTTTAATAACAACAATTCAGGTGAATTTTGTGCCAAGACCAAGTGGCACCAAATTCATCTAAATTGTTGTTATTACAATTTTCACCATTAACCTACCATCACAGCCATTTCTTGGCCACCACCTTGGATTTCACATCTTTTTTCACCATAGCCATTTTGAGGGCCGCACTCTTTTTTTACAGCTTGGCTGTTTTGGATTAGATTTCACTTCTTTTTGTATTTGTATCTTTGGGACCTTTTTAACCTATCTTTTTTTTCTTTACCACAGGAAGAAGAAAAGATGAAGCAGATGTACTTTAAATATTTCTGATTTTATCAGTAAATGTACAAATTATATATATAATACATATATTTATTACAGAACTCCCCATGGTGGTTTCTTTGTAACTGAACACTCTACAAGGTGACATCTTCTAGCTGCTCTCTCTACAGGGTGAATTGTTTGTAGCTGAACTCTCCACAAGGTAATTTCTTCTAGCTGATCTCTCTACAGGGTGATTTGTTTGTAGCTAAATTCTGTACAGGTGATTTGTTTGCAGCTGAGCTCTTTACAGAATGGTTTCTTTGTAGCTGAACTCTCTACAAGGTGACTTCTTCTAGCTGAACTCTTTACAAGGTGACTTCTTCTAGCTGATCTTTCTACAGGGTGATTTGTTTGTAGCTGAACTATCTACAAGGTATCATCTTCTAGCTGATCTCTCTACAGGGTGATTTATTTGTAGCTGAACTCTCTACAAGGTAATTTCTTCTAGCTGATCTCTCTACAGGGTGATTTGTTTGTAGCTGAATTCTGTACAGGTGATTTGTTTGCAGCTGAGCTCTTTACAGAATGGTTTTTTTTGTAGCTGAACTCTCTACAAGGTAACTTCTTCTAGCTGAACTCTCTACATGGTGGTTTGTTTGTAGCTGAACTCTCTACAAGGTGACTTCTTCTAGCTGATCTTTCTACAGGGTGATTTGTTTGTAGCTGAACCATCTACAAGGTAACTTCTTCTAGCTGATCTCTCTACAGGTTGATTTGTTTGTAGCTGAATTCTGTACAGGTGATTTGTTTGCAGCTGAGCTCTTTACAGAATGGTTTCTTTGTAGCTGAACTCTCTACAAGGTGACTTCTTCTAGCTGAACTCTTTACAAGGTGACTTCTTCTAGCTGATCTTTCTACAGGGTGATTTGTTTGTAGCTGAACTATCTACAAGGTATCATCTTCTAGCTGATCTCTCTACAGGGTGATTTATTTGTAGCTGAACTCTCTACAAGGTAATTTCTTTTAGCTGATCTCTCTACAGGGTGATTTGTTTGTAGCTGAATTCTGTACAGGTGATTTGTTTGCAGCTGAGCTCTTTACAGAATGGTTTTTTTTTGTAGCTGAACTCTCTACAAGGTAACTTCTTCTAGCTGAACTCTCTACATGGTGGTTTGTTTGTAGCTGAACTCTCTACAAGGTGACTTCTTCTAGCTGATCTTTCTACAGGGTGATTTGTTTGTAGCTGAACCATCTACAAGGTAACTTCTTCTAGCTGATCTCTCTACAGGGTGATTTGTTTGTAGCTGAATTCTGTACAGGTGATTTGTTTGCAGCTGAGCTCTTTACAGAATGGTTTTTTTTGTAGCTGAACTCTCTACAAGGTAACTTCTTCTAGCTGAACTCTCTACATGGTGGTTTGTTTGTAGCTGAACTCTCTACAAGGTGACTTCTTCTAGCTGATCTTTCTACAGGGTGATTTGTTTGTAGCTGAACCATCTACAAGGTAACTTCTTCTAGCTGATCTCTCTACAGGGTGATTTGTTTGTAGCTGAATTCTGTACAGGTGATTTGTTTGTAGCTGAACTCTCTACAAGGTAATTTCTTCTAGCTGATCTCTCTACAAGGTGATTTGTTTGTAGCTGAATTCTGTACAGGTGATTTGTTTGCAGCTGAGCTCTTTACAGAATGGTTTCTTTGTAGCTGAACTCTCTACAAGGTGACTTCTTCTAGCTGAACTCTTTACAAGGTGACTTCTTCTAGCTGATCTTTCTACAGGGTGATTTGTTTGTAGCTGAACTATCTACAAGGTAACATCTTCTAGCTGATCTCTCTACAGAGTGATTCATTTGTAGCTGAACTATCTACAAGATAACTTCTTCTAGCTGATCTCTCTACAGGGTGATTTGTTTGTAGCTGAATTTTGTGCAGGTGATTTGTTTGCAGCTGAGCTCTTTATAGAATGGTTTTTTTTTGTAGCTGAACTCTCTACAAGGTAACTTCTTCTAGCTGAACTCTCTACATGGTGGTTTGTTTGTAGCTGAACTCTCTACAAGGTGACTTCTTCTAGCTGATCTTTCTACAGTGTGATTTGTTTGTAGCTGAACTATCTACAAGGTAACATCTTCTAGCTGATCTCTCTACAGGGTGATTCATTTGTAGATGAACTATCTACAAGATAACTTCTTCTAGCTGATCTCTCTACAGGGTGATTTGTTTGTAGCTGAATTTTGTGCAGGTGATTTGTTTGCAGCTGAACTCTTTACAGAATAGTTTCTTTGTAGCTGAAATCTCTACAAGGTAACTCCTTCTAACTGTTCTTTCTACAGGGAAATTTGTTTGTGGCTGAATTTTCTACAGGGTAATTTCTTTGCAGCTGGACTCTCTGCATGGTGGTTTCTTTGTAGCTGAACTCTCTACAAGGTGATTTCTTCTAGCTGATCTCTCTACAGGGTGATTTGTTTGTAGCTGAATTGTCTACATGGTGGTTTCTTTGTAACTGAACTCTCTACAAAGTAACATCTTCTAGCTGATCTTACTATAGGTGATTTGTTTGTAGCTGAATTCTGTATAGGTGATTTGTTTGCAGCTGAGTTCTTTACAGAACGGTTTCTTTGTAGCTGAACTCTCTACAAGGTAACTTCTTCTAGCTGATGTCTTCACAAGGTCACTAGTTTATAGATGAACTCTCTACATGGTGGTTTCTTTGTAACTGAACTCTCTACAAGGTGACTTCTTCTAGCTGATCTTTCTACAGGGTGATTTGTTTGTAGCTGAACTCTCTACAAGGAAACGTCTTCTAGCTGATCTCTCTACAGGGAGATTTGTTTGTAGCTGAACTCTCTACAGGTGATTTGTTTGCAGCTGAACTCATAGGCGGATCTGAGGGGGGGCCAAGGGGTGCTGTGCCCCCCCTGTCCCTTCTCTGGCCCTTCTCTGGCCCCCCTTGGACCTACAGTACTATTGTTACAGTACTATATATATACCAGAAACTAGAATCATGCATTTACACTGTTTTCAGAAGTATAGAAAGCCAATGGGCAAATACAAGACAACAGTTATAAAATTAATGTACTTTACAGTTATAGCTAATCTGTACACTGTAAAGAAAGCGAAGCAAATAAATTTGAAGTTTTGTGTAAAGATCGAGATACTCTAATAGAGCAGTCACTACTCTAATAGAACAATCGAAATTTTAATGTCATCAATTTTATTTACAATTTTTACAAAATTGTAACAATGCTAGCTACTCCTTATTTTGATTTGGTATACACTTTACCATCAAACAGGTTTATCTCAGATAGGCTAACCAATCTTTGTATGCATTGCAAAGCATACACTTTGTTAGCTAAGTGCTATCAACAATGCTCTCAAATTCAAACCTAGGAGGTCTGATTTTTTAAATTTTCTCCAACTACAGTCTTAAAAACTGTATGTCCATCATTCATCCAGCTATATGCTGAAAAAAGTTATGCAAATGAATATAACTTGTGTACTAGAATTCCATTCTTATCCTCATAGTGGAATAAACACTGTTGTGCATTAAAACTTCTTGCCCCCCCCTTGGCCCCCCTGACAGTGTCTCCTAGATCCGCCTATGGCTGAACTCTCTACATGATTGTTTCTTTGTAGCTGAACTCTCTACATGGTAACTTCTTCTAGCTGAACTCTCTAAATGATGGTTTGTTTGTAGCTGAACTCTCTACAATTAAGGTGACTTCTTCTAGCTGATCTTTCTACAATGTGCAGTGTTGGGCAAGTTACTTTGTAAAAGTAACTAGTTACATATTACATATTACTTGCAACTAAACTATTTAGTTACAGTTACATATTACCCATAAAATAAAGTAACTGTAATAATATTACATATTATATTACTTTGTGTCCACAGCCTTAAGCTGTCACGTGTGAAACTACCACCTTATCACGTGACATGATTGCGCTGTTGGACAATATGCAAATTTTGGTTATAAGTAAGAAGCTGGTGAATAAGTTTCATTCAGTAGGCCTCGTTACTTCGCTGTGGCTAGGCATTACTCAGAGGATAACTAACGAGATTAGTAACTTCGTTACTTATAGTAATAATATTACGTAATATTAGACTCGTTACAATAACTATATTACTTAGGTAACGCGTTACATTTGTAAGTAAAGTAGCTTGCATTATATTACCTGTTTTTATAGCGTATTTCGTTATAATTATTACTTTGTTACCACAAAAGTAATAATATTACGTAACGCGTTACATAAGTAGCACGTTACTCCCAACACTGACAATGTGATTTGTTTGTAGCTGAACTATCTACAAGGTGACTTCTTTTAGCTGATCTTTCTACAAGGTGATTTGTTTGTAGCTGAAATCTCTACAAGGTGACTTCTTCTAGCTGATCTTTCTACAAAGTGATTTGTTTGTAGCTGAACTCTCTACAAGGAAACTTCTTCTAGCTAATCTCTCTACAGGGAGATTTGTTTGTAGCTGAACTCTCTACAGGTGGTTTGTTTGCAGCTGAACTCTCTACATGATGGTTTCTTTGTAGCTGAACTCTCAATAAGGTAACTTCTTTTTGCTGATCTCTCTACAGGGTTATTTGTTTGTAGCTGAACTATCTACAGGGTGCATGACTTGTTTATAGCTGAATTCTCTTCAGTGTGACTTATAATGTTTTGAATCTCTACTGCAACATATTTGTAGCTGAACTTTCTACAGGGTGACTTGCTTGTAGCTGTTAGTTACACCAAAGTGAGCATTTTTGTACATGTAGTTTTCAATATTACTATGCTAAAAGTTAGCAAATTTGCACCACAAATAGCTCATCTCTTTGATGCACCATTTTGGTAGCTGTCAAGGAGCTGTGCATTAAGAGAAAAAATAATCATATAAGCAGCTATAAATCGACAGTACACCTCCTTGCTTTGCATGCACATTGTATTTTTGAGTGGAGGTGACTGCTACAGAGTGGTTAAACTTCACCATGTGTATGCTGCTTTGCCTTCCGCAAGATCCTAAATGCATACAACTATTTAATGGCTTTCTATGGAGGTGACTTTTATTCAGAGGGTCTTACAAGTAAGGTTACACTGTGGTCCATGTATTAAGGTATTGATAACAGAAAACAGAAGTTCAAAATGTTATTGCAAAGCTCAGTTATAAGCATTCATTCAATTGTTCCATTTTTGGGACTATTTTCAATGGAAAGATACGGAGAAAATTTTGCCTATTTTCCAGGACAAAATTGCTTATAACTCCACCATCCTATGATGGATTTTTAAAAACTAAGTGTTTATGAGATCCTTAGGGAGTACTGCACAAGGCTATACTAAATAAAAACTATTTCCATTAATTTTAAAATTCTTCCGGAATCGCTAATTAGAGTATCTCGATCTCGCATATGCTACACGTAGTTGACTTTGGAATCATAACTCAGTGGTTTGTAATCTGATTGTTCTGTACTACTGCAAGGAATTTCTATGATAAGTATTCCAGCTACACACCGATTTTTAGCTCACTGCTCTAAGCGGTTTACCTGGTAGGTGTGAAAACTAATAGTTTTTTATTCATAAAAATCGATCACGTAATTGTGACACAGGTTGGGTTTTGTGTCATATCTCGATGGCCTTTAACTGGATTCCTTTCAAACCACAAAAAGGCTCTCCTACGATAGTTACTTCATCTACATAGCAATTTTCAGCTCATTCCTTCCAGCGGTTTACCCTGTGGGCGTGACAGACCTTCGACCTTATTTTACGCAAATAATTGGTCATAACTCCGTGAATGTTCATCGGATTCCTACCAAACTTGGTACTGAGATTCGCCTTAATGAGCCCTTTAAGTGTACCAAATTTCAGCCCAATTGGAGCACGCATTCGCGTTTTATGGCAGATTTTGCAAAGTGTGCGAAAAGAAGAAGTAGAAGAACTTCAAGAAGAAAAAAACGAAGAAAAAATACCTAAACTTTGGCCGCTCGTATCTTGGAAATGGCTTTATCGATTTTCTTCAAATTTTGAATGTGGACTCCCCTACCTAGCTGGCACTTCTGTAGCAACTTTGGGTTCAATCGGATAAGGAAGTACGGAGCTACAAAGGTGTGAAAATTGCGTTTACTTTCTTCCTGTAAATATACTCACGGTGTGGCGCGCCGGCTTCTTGGGCCGCACGACACACTACCGTGTGTCTTGATATTATATAGTGTG
Organism: Dysidea avara; assembly: GCF_963678975.1. Taxonomy (NCBI): domain Eukaryota; kingdom Metazoa; phylum Porifera; class Demospongiae; order Dictyoceratida; family Dysideidae; genus Dysidea; species Dysidea avara. The sequence continues at coordinate 26,647,771 of NC_089272.1, read as the reverse complement.
TGTAAATATCAGCACCTTTGTGGTGGATGATTTCCACTTTCTGTCTTGGTTCCATTTTTGGACCTTGCGTTTGATTAAATTTCTCAACTGCAAATGAGAGGGAAAATACATACCAAATGTTTTTTGAGCATGGCAGTGTTTTAAAGGGATTACTACTGTACGATAACTTTGTATACATTGTAGTCTGTATACAAAAGTTCACTCATACTATACATATACTGTATGCATTATATGTACATACCTCTCTGCTTCTAACAACATGGAGAAAGAAGATTCCCACACCCTGTAAGGAAATCCATCAGTACTATGAATGTATGTGATGAATTTTAGTAGTAAACATTTTATTTTCATACAGCATTACTTCCTTGCACTTACTTGCAAGGAGTTCACAATAGTAAAGATCCATGCTACTACTAAAGAATCATTATCAATCAAAAACAACAGCCCAAGTATCCAAGTTGCTCCAAGTAGTGGTAGAAGTACTATGATGCTCAATAGTAGTACCCTAAATATTACATATTGAATATATATTACACACACACACACACACACACACACACACACACACACACACACACACACACACACACACACACACACACACACACACACACACACACACACACACACACACACACACACACACACACACACACACACACACACACACATATAGAGCTAATATTAATTTGTTTATATGCAGATATCCAGGGAATATGTATAAGTTAGGAACCCAGACCAAGGTTCTAAACCAAGAAGAAACGAGGGCAATGTTCCTAACCAACTCAGATAATGGTATCATTTTATATGGGTAAATATGTGGAGTCATTGTGGGATTGGATATGTCATTTTAAAATTGTCATGCAATGTTAAAATAAAGTGCAGCAGACCAAACATGTAGTTTGTCCAAGAGCTAGAGAAATTGAAGCTCACACCTTCCTTACTAGAGCAGTAGCTACTATAGTGAAATACGTGGCTATGTGTCAATGAAGAAAGTTACCAGTTGTTCAGTGTTCATGGCCTTACAGCTGAAAAACAGGTGTATAGAAACCGTTACAGTCCAAAGATGATCCGAGGTTTGAGTGCCAGGATAATGATGGAACAATTTTGATTATGGACCACACCCACATTACAGACAAAACAAAATAACCATTCCACAAGTAAGCTTATGCTAATAGTTTAATAGAAGACGAAACAGGCATATAACACTTATTGTATGTGCTATAAATGGAATTCTCCGTGATATCCCTGGATTTGTCCATTCATCGTAACAAATGTAGCCACAACGTTAGATTCTGTGCCCCATATTCGAATTCTTTTAGACATGCTTATATAAGAAGTCTAGTGTTTACACTCATATTGGCTTGGGCGCTGGTCGCCTACTATAGGCTATTAGCCTAAGTATGATTGGAAGAACATAGCAAATCAATGATTGAATGTGAGATTTGCAATGCTTGAGGTCCTCCTACTGGTAGGTCTCTAACAACCACTATAAGAACCTGCTAGTAAGACCTCATCATCTTCTTAACATCAAAGCATACTTTGTATCAAAACACACGGTAGTGTGTCGTGTGGCCCAAGAAGCCGGCGCGTAACACCCGTGAGTATATTGACAGGAAGAAAGAAAACGCAATTTTCGCACCTCCGTAGCTCTGTGCTGCCGTGATGAAACAAGACATGTTTTGCTGTGTACACTCCCTCCACCTTCAGCACTCCACATTCCAAATTAGAGCGAAATCGCTTCAAGCGTTCCCGAGATATGCGACTTCAAAAATTGTCTTAGTTTCTTCATTTTTTTTTCTTCTTATTTTTCTTCCTCTTTTCGCACACTTACAAAAACTGCTATAAAACGCGAACGCTATACCCGATTGCCTTGAAATTTGGCACACAGAAGGGGGGTATAAAGGCACATCTCTGTACCAACTTTGGCTAGGATACGATAAACAGGAAAAGAGTTATGATCAATTATTCACGAAAAATAACACCAATATGTTGTCACGCCTACAGGGTAAACCGCGTATGGGAAGAAGCTGAAAATCGGTGGGTGAATAGGTTAACTATTGAACCTCAAACCTTTTGTAGTTTGAAAGAAATCGAGCTAAAAACCAGGAAGATACAACGAAAAAACCAACAGTGTGTAACAATTATGCAATCGAGATTAGCTAATAAAAAACGACTACTTGCCACGCCTACCAGATAAACCGCTAGGGGAAATGCTTTGAAAATCGCTGTATAGAATGAGTAATCATCTTAGAAAGGCTCTTCATTGGTGTAGAAGAATCAGACTTAAAGCCACGGAGTTATAACACGAAATCCAACTTGGAGCAGCAAGTGCGAGATCGAGATACTCTAATAGAGCAGTCACCCTAAAGAGAATTCAAGAGATCAGCTAGAAACAAGTAACCTATATAGAGATCAGCTAGAAACAAGTCGCCTTGTAGAGAGATCAGCTACAAACAATTCACCCTGTAGAGAGATCAGCTAGAAAAATTTTGTAGTGGCTAATACCTTATAAGGAGTTCATGCAACTATGGAAAGGGATAGTTCAGCTAGAAGAAATCACCTTGTAGAGTTCAGCTACAAAGAAACTACCATGTAGAGAGTTCAACTACAAACAAATCACCCTGTAGAGAGATCAATAGAAGAAGTTACCTTGTAGAGAGTTCAGCTACAAAGAAACCATCATGTAGAGAGTTCAGCTGCAAACAAATCACCTGTAGAGAGTTCAGCTACAAACAAATCTCCCTGTAGAGAGATCAGCCAGAAGAAGATTCCTTGTAGAGAGTTCAGCTACAAACAAATCACGTAGAGAGATCAGCTAGAAGAAGTCACCTTGCAGAGAGTTCAGTTACAAAGAAACCATCATGTAGAGAGCTCAGCTGCAAACAAAACACCTGTAGAGAGTTCAGCTACAAACAAATCTCCCTGTAGAGAGATCAGCCAGAAGAAGATTCCTTGTAAAGAGTTCAGCTACAAAAAAATCACATAGAGAGATCAGCTAGAAGAAGTCACCTTGCAGAGAGTTCAGTTACAAAGAAACCATCATGTAGAGAGTTCAGCTGCAAACAAAACACCTGTAGAGAGTTCAGCTACAAACAAATCTCCCTGTAGAGAGATCAGCCAGAAGAAGATTCCTTGTAGAGAGTTCAGCTACAAACTAGTGACCTTGTAGAGACATCAGCTAAAAGAAGTTACCTTATAGAGAGTTCAGCAACAGAGAAACTATCATGTAGAGAGTTCAGCTGCAAACAAATCACATGTAGAGAGTTCAGCTACAAGTAAATCTCCCTGTAGAGAGATCAGCTAGACAAAGTTTCCTTGTAGAGAGTTCAGCTACAAACAAATCACCCTGTAGAGAGATCAGCTAGAAGAAATTACCTTGTAGAGAGTTCAGCTACAAAGAAACCATCATGTAGAGAGTTCAGCTGCAACAAAACACCTGTAGAGAGTTCAGCTACAAACAAATCTCCCTGTAGAGAGATCAGCTAGAAGAGTTTTCCTTGTAGAGAGTTCAGCTACAAACAAATCACCCTGTAGAAAGATCAGCTAGAAGGAGTCACCTTGTAGAGAGTTCAGTTACAAAGGAACCATCATGTAGAGAATTCAGCTACAAACTAGTGACCTTGTAGAGACATCAGCTAAAAGAAATTACCTTGTAGAGAGTTCAGCTACAAAGAAACCACCATGTAGAGAGTTCAGCTACAAACAAATCTCCCTGTAGAGAGATCAGCTAGAAGAAGTTTCCATGTAGAGAGTTCAGCTACAAACAAATCACCTTGTAGAAAGATCAGCTAGAAGAAGTTACCTTATGGAGAGTTCAGCTACAAAGAAACAATATTGTAGAGAGTTCAGCTGCAAACAAATCACCTATAGAGAGTTCAGCTACAAACAAATCTCCCTGTAAAGAGATCAGCTAGAAGAAGTTACCTTGTAGAGAGTTCAGCTACAAAGAAGCCATCATGTAGAGAGTTCAGCTGCAAACAAATTTCCCTGTAGAGAGATCAGTTAGAAGAAGTTTCCTTGTAGAGAACGAACAAATCACCCTGTAGAAAGATCAGTTAGAAGGAGTCACCTTGTAGAGAGCTCAGTTACAAAGAAACCATCATGTAGAGAGTTCAGCTGCAAACAAATCACCTGTAGAGAGTTCAGTTACAAACAAATCTCCCTGTAGAGAGATCAGCTAGAAGAAGTTTCCTTGTAGAGAGTTCAGCTACAAACAAATCACCCTCTAGAAAGGTCAGCTAGAAGAAGTCACCTTGTAGAGAGTTCAGTTACAAAGAAACCATTATATAGAGAGTTCAAATACAAACTAGTGACCTTGTAGAGACATCAGTTACCTTGTAGAGAGTTCTGCTACAAAGAAACCATCATGTAGAGAGTTCAGCTACAAACAAATCACCTGTAGAGAGTTCATCTACAAACAAATCTCCCTGTAGAGAGATCAGCTAGAAGAAGTTTCCTTGTAGAGGATTCAGCTACAAACAAATCACCCTGTAGAAAGATCAGCTAGAAGGAGTCACCTTATAGAGAGTTCAGTTACAAAGAAATCATCATGTAGAGAGTTCAGCTACAAACTAGTGACCTTGTAGAGACATCAGCTAAAAGAAATTACCTTGTAGAGAGTTCAGCTACAAAGAAACCATCATGTAGAGAGTTCAGCTGCAAACAAATCTCCCTGTAGAAAGATCAGCTAGAAGAAGTTGCCTTGTAGAGAGTTCAGCTACAAAGAACCATCATGTAGAGAGTTCAGTTACAAAGGAACCACCACGTAGAGAGTTCAGTTTCAAAGAAATCACCCTGTAGAAAATTCAGCCACAAACAAATTGCCCTGTAAAAAGATCAGTTAGAAGAAGTTACCTTGTAGAGAGTTCAGCTACAAAGAAACCATTCTGTAAAGAGCTCAGCTGCAAAAAAATCACCTGCACAGAATTCAGCTACAAACAAATCACCCTGTAGAGAGATCAGCTAGAAGAAGTTACCTTGCAGATAGTTCAGCTACAAACAAATCACCCTGTAGAGAGATCAGCTAGAAGAAGTTACCTTGTAGATTGTTCAGCTACTAACAATTCACCCAGTAGAGAGGGCAGCAAGAAGAAGTCACCTTGTAGAGTGTTCAGTTACAAAGAAACCACCATGGAGAGTTCTGTAATAAATATATGTATTATATATATAATTTGTACATTTACTGATAAAATCAGAAATATTTAAAGTACATCTGCTTCATCTTTTCTTCTTCCTGTGGTAAAGAAAAAAAAGACAAGTTAAAAAAGTCCCAAAGCCGGCCATAGGCTGGCTTTGTGGTATACAAATACCAAAAGAAATGAAATCTAATCCAAAAGAGCCAAGCTGTAAAAACAGTGCGGCCCTCAAAAAGGCTATGGTGAAAAAAGATGTGAAATCCAAGGTGGCGGCCAAGAAATGGCTGTGATGGTAGGTTAATGGTAAAAATTTTAATAACGACAATTCAGGTGAATTTTTTGCCAAGACCAAGCGGCACAAAAATTCACCTTAATTGTCGTTATTAAAATTTTTACCATTAACCTACCATCACAGCCATTTCTTGGCCGCCACCGTGAATTTTTTGCCAAGACCAAGCGGCACAAAAATTCACCTTAATTGTCGTTATTAAAATTTTTACCATTAACCTACCATCACAGCCATTTCTTGGCCGCCACCTTGGATTTCACATCTTTTTTCACCATAGCCTTTTTGAGGGCCATACTGTTTTTTACAGCTTGGCTGTTTTGGATTAGATAACATTATCTAATACATATTAGTAAAACTATATACTAGCTTTAATTTTTTTATGACTCTCAAGAAGAAACCATACATACTTTGCTGTCTCATATTTTTCTTTCACTGCTTGTGTCATTTTACCACCAGCTGACCGATAGATTTTCCACAGTGAAAATGTAAAGAGAATCATGTTGATCTACAGCACAAATACATGTAAGTATGGAATTATTTTTGTACTTGTAACCTCACCAGTAGTATTAAAATCACTGGTGTAATAAATGCCCAAATTGAGCCATCCTCATCTGAAATCCAGCATTTACTGTATGAGATATAAATACAGTACAGTGAATGTACAGTACTGTACTGCATATAGTGCTGATAATTGAGAAGAATAGTACAGACAATCAGTCAGTTTGTTATAGTTGTGATAATAATGTTAACAAGCTGTTAAATAATTAATAGTGTTAACAAGCTGTTAACAGTTCCTAAGTGTATGTTTTAATACTACATTGTGTAGCAGTCATTCATTTTAATGTAAGAGTAAAACAGTATTAATACTCTCAAATAGAACAGTCACCTAAATCATAATGTACAGTACATACTACGTACATCTATAGCTTATAATGTGCCACCTTGTATTTAGGGTAGTGGCACTGTATAATTGAGGTAGTGCACAACTATTACTAGACAAGTTAACAAGACGCAAGCACTCCACACATAATAGCATACATGTAAGGTATACACATGCGTTTTCAGAAATTAATCAACGAAGACTTACCATGTAGCTACGTAATAGTGAGGTTTAATTACAATTGAAATATTTTGTTATTTAAGTTTATTGCAATGAGGTGCTTACGCTATTTCATCTCTATCTCCATATATTACATAATTCTCATGAGATACTCCAGCTGATATAGCGACTATTGGTATTGGTGAGCCTAGAAAATAGAAAACAATTTGCTACTTACTATTACTTTATTGCAAATTTATGTACTGCATTCTGTACAGCAGTATTTTTACTGTATGTACTGAAGGCTGTCATCCCTGTTAGTAATCACACAGTACGATAGTACTGCATGCTGTAGTAGGGATCATAGATGTTTGCAAAAGTATCATTTGTCAACCTTCCTTCAAAATGTCTTTAAGTTGGCAGTATTGGTACCAAATGTACAGTCAGGTGACCAAAAATGCTTAAGTGACCTCCTGACTAACTGATACCTCCAGCATAACTTGAATGCTACAAGCACAATTATTTCACTGTTTGACATTGCTTAGCTATGAAGTTATACAAGCATGAAAATGATGTTTACTTTCTTTCTGTCAGTGTATTCATACTGTAGCGTGCCAGCTTTCTTGGCCACACAACACACTACTGTGTGGCTTGATTACAGTATGGCATGCCGGCTTTCTTGGCTGGTCTTGATATCAATCTTTTTGTGAAAAATTGGCAGCCTTCCTTGACCTAGGTAGTCAAGTAGTTTTTGAGCTAATCATGCAATTCCCTCAGATTTCAAGCAGAGCTGTAGCTTGAAAATGATTGCCATGTCATCATGTCCATTATTTTATCACATAAGGCCACTTGTTAGTTTTATATTTCAGATCCCTGTTCATATTGCTATGTCTCACCGTCTAAGTTTGGTAATTTTTATTACCAACATTTCATCATTTCAGTGTTTAATGACAAACTTTCTTACTGTACATAGCTAGGTATAAAGAATGGAAGGCTATAGATGGGCTGCTGATCAACCCCAAATTACAGGAGAAGGGACTTTAAGCCTTTCATTTCTCAGTAAGATCAGATCATGACTAATACAAGATCAAGATACTCTAATGAAGCGTTTACCTAGTTCTGATAAAACAGTCAGGTGCCATGTAAGACTGTAATGAATAACGAATAATGAGCTACCCGCCTGCATTGGTTTAAATAAACTTTCTGATCTGAAACACAGAATTAACAAAAAGTGGCCTAATACAGAAAAAAAACTGATTTACAATTATTGCATACTCTATGCTTTATTGAAGATGAAAATAACAAAAAATAAATTTGTGACTGGATCTGCGAAAACCCGACACAATTGTGCATTTATGAAATTCCATTTGTTAAGTATTTATAATTTACTTAGCTACGTGAAAGTTTCAGCCTCACATGCCAATAACTTTTGGAGTTACAGCCCTACAAAGTAGCAAAAACAGAAAATTGATAATTTATGTACAGCAAGTATGGAAAATAAATTACAGGTGCTTACTAAAATGGTTGTAATTTACGAACAGGTTGAGGTACGGAGCTGAAAGTTTCGCCATTGTGTTACCCATGGGAATCGTTTACTGTGTACGTTTGTACTTTGTAACCTTTCTTCACTGCATATAAAGGAAAAATTAATGTTTGAAGAGAAATTGATTACGTATGATCGCTTTGATGTGATACAAAAAATGTTCATAACTTACATACCCTTCAAGTTGGGTCTACTGCAAGAAAACAAAGATTTTCCCACTCCTCTTGAGTAGGTGAATAAGATGATAACCAGGTTTTTATTGTTATTTCCTTCTTTTGCAAAAAAAGGCATTCAAAAAATTTATGACATATTTTCAATAACATGCAAATATTTCACTCATTGTATTTAATGCTTTATACTGTAAATTTAGGCTTGCGCTATTGTGTCAGGTTTTCGCAGATCCGATCACCAATATTAGCTATGGTTATGCTACTTACCCCAGCCAAGAATCATAAAGAAGCGCATATCCTGGAATATGCCTTCATAGTGTATCCACACAAACTTGATGTAGATCAAGATTGCTTCACACAGAGTCCAACAGAATACACTTAGGAAGAAGTAGTGGAGAAGTATTGCCACCACCTTACACCACGCCAGTGACTGAAAAATTGTACACAATAAATGGCGATTGTTACAGTAATATAGTTAAAGTGCATGTCTATAGAAAAACTCTTAAACACTGGACCCTATTACACCATATTGCTGGAAATTTAATACTTCTTGGTAATTTGCATATGTAAGTGTAGGAAACCTTGCATATATTACAATCACTTTTGAATGTGATATGGCTATGCCTATGTTGGAATAAATGTCTAATGATTAAATCCAAAGGGTTTGAAGCCAGGCAGTCCCTAGCCACTAAATTATCTTCAAAATTTCCTTCAATTTAGAATAATACAAAGCCATACTCTGAGTGTGTAGATGTGTTTGTGTGTGTGTGTGTGTGTGTGTGTGTGTGTGTGTGTGTGTGTGTGTGTGTGTGTGTTACTGGGCAGTATATTGGTCATACCCATTTGTATTGAGTGGTAGTAGCTTTTTAAAATCATATATTGAGGCATACATGAGTACATGCATGCTACTGTCTGGATTGATTTGGATAAATCATGCTACCGTATAGCTGGTAATTTTCGAAAGGTTTTTATTTTGGATATTTCGAAGAGGCCCTTCTCTTCGAAAATAAATTCCCACGTCCGGTTGTTTTCGAAAATAAATTCCCACAAGTGAAAGCAATCGTCCAACTTTCGGCGATTCGTTCGTGTATTCCTCGAGTTTTAGCTCAGTATTGCTGATGATAATGGGTAAACTGTATCAATTACTGTACCAATAACCAGAAAATAGGTGATCCAGAATGGGAATTGATGCCGTCTGCTCTATGGTAGGATAGCTAGCTATGATCAAGCGTGATCGTGCCAGTGAATTCACTCCACCCGAGACTCCCTCAGTTTTCTCTCCAGTGCACAGGAATGGGGATTATTCCATCAGTAAGTCAATTTTCGGAAAACATTCAAGCGTCTTCATAATTTGTGACACGAATTTCCGTTTATTTGAAATCCATCCGGACTTCGAAATATGGCACTCTTCGAAATTAAGATCTTTCGAAATTAAAATCTTTCGAAATTCAGATTTAGCTTCTTGTGCGAAAATTTCTGTTTCGAAAATAACCCGCTATATGTACCCGCTACCCGCTATATGTACATCTATACCACATCAATTAGAGTGTTAACCACATCAAAGGATACTTAAAAATAATTGTTGATTTGGTTTAACTTCCTTAGTTAAGAAACATTCTGTGATGTATAAACTGTTTGTTTCTCTCAATTTCTTCTGTCATTTACAAGCACACGTTCCTTTATAGCCTGCAGCTCACCTAAACAAAACCAGTCATCAGGAAGCCACAAGCTGCCAGCTAAACTGATGGAGAATGATGGACAGACTAATGTGCATGCACGTGTGCATGTTATTGTGCCTGTTATTGCAATTGAGTTGATTAGACTAACAATAATCATACAGTACGATAGTAACTGTATAGTAGGGACCGCAAAGGAGTAGGCGTAGCCCATGGAATAATATCACCCAAAAATCAGCCTCAAGTTTCCCTGACAATGATGAGGCAGTATTGGTTAGGTAAAACTAAGCCCAAAAAAGCTTTCAGATCAACCTGAAACGCTTTCAACAAGTTTCTATAGAATTTAAAAAAAATATTTATTTAATGGAATTTTCTACTGACTGAGTAAGTAACTGACTGACTGATGCCTTCAGACAAGCGTAACTCAATAACGGCTAAGGCTAAGGGCTTGATTTTTTCACTGTTCGACCTCGCTTCGGCCCTACTGGTGCCTTTTGACATACCACAGTACATACAATGCATTCTTCATGGACTTACCAGTGTCCTCCTTTGTGTCCCATTCATCATTGCTGACAGCGAAAAGTATCGATTTGGTGGTAGCACGTGATGGCTTCACATCATTGCAGCCATTTCTTGGCCGCCACCTTTGATTTCACAACTTTTTTCACCCAGGATTTTTAAGGCCGCACCATTTTTTCACAGCCTGGCTGTTTTTGTGTGGATTTTCATAGTGGCTATTTTGATTGCAGAGGTGCTTTTCGAACAGTTCTTGATTCATACTGCTGTGTAACTGGTTGAACATAGCAGACAACGAAGCATAATCAGTGGATGCTTCACTTTTCAGATGATATTTAATACTGGGACGCGTGGCACCATTTCTTTCGGTGTGCGTGGATTGCAGAGTTGCTATTCTTAATCTGAAATGCTGTGTAACGGGTTGAACATAGCTGACAATGAAACGTAATGGATACTTCACTTTTCAGACGACAGTTAATAGCTGGGGCGCGAGGCGTCATTCAGATGTGGTATGCGTGGGTTCACCAGTCATAATAATTATTTACAAAAAAAAGTTTACAAAAAAGTACACAGAAAAATTTGGAATTTTCAACTAGAGTAGGGACCATAGCATACTGATAAAAAGTACTGAAACAAGTTTGAGTATAGTGCACAATATTAAATCATAGTAAAACAATAAGAAGTGTTATATCCCTACTGTGCATTTCCATTATGATATCTTGAGCACAGTAGGGATATAACACTTCTTATTGTTTTACTGTGATTTAATATTGTGCACTATACTCAAACTTGTTTTAGTACTTTTTATCGATGTGCTATGGTCCCTACTCTAGTTGAAATTCCAAATTTTTCTGTGTACTTGTATATCTAATAATAATAATCATTATGCTGCATTACAACACGCTGTGTATAATATCTTGTCCTAGAGGAAGCTGGTCTATCATGCCATACTTCAGTCCTTTTGTTGTTGTTTTTATTATTGCTAGTACAACTAGTTAAGCTGGTGTAACTAATCAAGCAAATTTTAGTCCAAATTTACACCTCATTTAATTTCAAATGGGTAAATTCTCAAAAACAATTTCCTGTGGGGGCATGCCCCCAGACCCCTCTAGATGAGAGCATGGTAATATGCTCTAGGTTTTGCACTGTGTATGTGTTCAAAACTCCTTAGTTTAAAAGAAAACCTATCATAGTCTGCTCATTTTACAACAGGTATTTTTCTAGTGTAATGCATGTAATTTATACCCTAAAAATGTCAGTTTCATTTTAAATCAATATTATGTCCATTACCTCAAATTTCTGGTATTGACATAATTATCAGTACTACATATCTCATTGGGGACCTGTGAAAGGACTAGAGTCTGTTAATACAGGTAGTCAGAACCTTGAACCTATACTGTGTTGAATGCAGACATAATCATCAAAACCAGTGGACTTTTTAAAATCCCTAATTCATTCATAGTTATTGACCAAAGTATAGGAATTTCTAGTACATCTGCAGATATAGACAACCTCTCTTATTTCACCACTTTTTAGCTGTACAACCATTGCCCAGTTTCATTGCACTTTTCTTTAATCCGTTACCTACAACTTATCTTTATATTTTTAGTAATCTTCGGTCTTGAGCATTAAAGTTGCTGATAACTAAGTTCTGATTGATAATGTTCAGCTTTCATGGGGATTGATGACAACAAACTGCAAATGCATATTACAGTAACAATTGTACTCTTCAGAAAGCTTTGAAGTTTTATTAAGTACAAAGTGCAGTTTTCTGTTTTTGATTTCATCCTTGCAAAGTTCTATAAATATTATAACTAGTTAAACACCGCAGCAAGTGAAATATGGAAAACATAGCACGAAGGTTAGGTGTCGATTTGCAGTAGCTCAATGGCTTCCCTACATTTGCAAACAGGAATCATCCATATTTTCCATGGTGACTGGATTGCAGAGGCGCTTCTCCTACAGTTCGTCATTTGTAGCACTATGAACATAGCTGTAAGTAAAACATAATAGCCACATCACTTTCGAGTCTGTAATTGATAGTTAGGGTGCACGTTCAGTCAAAACCATTACCTCTGGCACTATCCCTTTTTTTTGATGTAGTTTGCGTGTGTTCACTAGTCATAATAAGGTTACAAAATCAAGTACAGTATATAGAAAAATTAAGAATTTTTAAGTTCAATTAGGGATCATAGAAAAGTATGGAAACAAGGGAGGTTGCCTATACCTATAGATATACTAGCAGAATTTTATACTTGTGAAATATAAATTCATCTTTGAACTTAGATAGTATCATACATTACAGTACAGTACAATATTCAAGCTCACATTCACAGCTGTTTCCACTCCACTAACAAATACTATTAAACCAATCAAGAGGGCGATTGAGAGATTTAAGTGAAGTATGTGATGTTTTCCCTTGAATGCAGTTTTCCTGTTACATGAAAAGATACAATTACAATGCAAATACCATGGAAAATGCATGTTGTTTTATAGCATTACAACAATTGCTTTAGTATAGTTTAACATTATTGTATTCAGATTTTTCCAAAAGGGAAGTTTTTTTGTGTTTTGTAACTATCAATGAAATTTTTTTCTTGATATTAGCAGCTGCCAGAGCTCAATCAAAATGGAATTGTTTAATTAGTAAGTGGATAAAGATCTTGAAGAAGTGAAAATTTCTTCATGAAATTTTGGATGATGATGACCTGCAAAAAAAATTTCTCTTGAAAATAACCAGCCATAGTTTTTGTCTCTACTATAGACTAACATAAAAAAATTGGTTCACATTTTCCTGTAAGTAACTTTCACAGTTTTCAGCAGATAGCAGAGATATAACAACTTTAAAAATTCCCAAGTACGCAATTTTTTTCTTTATTTATACAGTTCCTGAGCAATTGTTTTATGGGGTTACAATATCCACTCAAAAATAGCCAATGCTGTAAAAAAAGAGTGCAGCCTTCAAAAGCCTGGGTGAAAGAAGTTGTGAAATCAAAGGTGGCGGCCATGAAATGGCTGCAATGCTATTAATGCTAGCAAATTTTAATAATGATTTTGTGCATTAATAAAATTTATTATCATTAACATCATGAAATGGCTGCAACCTTTGATTTCACAACTTTTTTCACCAAGACTTTTGAGGGCTGCACTCTTTTTGAGTAAATTTCACTTCTTTTTGTATTTTCAAAACCAAGGTTTTGATGTTTATGATTTCTTTTTATCTACAGATCATAGCTAACTGCTACAGGAACGATGATGACCATACAAGTGATACAGAAAATTACCTACTGATCCCAGACAGCTACCAAGACAGAGAGAAAACCATTACTGATGAAAAACAAACAATTTAGACACAGGTGTCCTCGTACACATGCTACCACAAACATTATTTGCTAGTTCATGCATGCATGATGGCTATACTTGAATACATAGTTGTATTAGATCTATATGTATTTATTTCCACTATAGTGATTTATTGAAAGTGCATGATTGTAGGATATTCATATTGAAAACTTTTGCATGTTTTTGAAACAAATAAAATGTTCCTTAAAATTAGCTGAGTGCATGTTCTTGTAATTTATGTGTACTCTGCTTGTATATATTGTGTGTTATCACAGGAGGTGAAACGAGGATCGTCCAAAGTAGAATAGCGTATATACATTGTTGTACTGGAGCTGTAATGTTTCAGCTCCCTGGGATACTATCAGTAACAAGTTAAGCAATTCCTGCATCTTTTTACTGGGATATGATTTCCAGGCTGTAGCATTATAAGTTTTGCTAGCATAGCACTTATTATGATGATTATGATGATGATAATTGGTGCGACTCGGTCATACACCTGCTTGCAGACCGCCTGGGGGCGAAACTAAGTTAATATTACAAATATACCACTGATCGATACGAAAATGGCTCCGATTTGATGAAATAGCTACTAGACTGAGCCTCAAAGTGATACAACAATAGCATGTTGCTAATGCTCTAATAGAGCACACGTTTGTGCGTTCACTGAAATCGTCTAATAGAACACACATAGAATGTTCTAGAACACACATAGAATGTTCTAGAACAATCTAGATTTTCTACTGGTAGATTAGTTTTACTTATTAAGCTAGAATTTTCATTTATAAGGTAGAAATTAAGTGAAGTGATCAGCTGAGATAGTAGTGGTTCAATGGTTAAGGATGCAGGCATTAAGTATGGTGGTCCTTGGTTCAAACTCTGGTCATGATCAGTCGATTTTTAAAAAATATTTCTTATGCACTTTTTCCCCCCAGTGACTGCTCTATTAGAGTATCTCGATCCTGAGATTTTACACTTGCTCAGTTTTTGCTATATAACTTTGTAGCTGTAAGTCTGTTGCTGTTCTAATCACCAAAAGGCACTCTTACAATGATCAGCCTATGTACACATGAATTTCAAGTCATTCCTCTACTCGGTTTACCCTGTAGCCATGACAAAAGTTTCATCTTTTTTTGATGTGGATAAACACTCATAACTCCTTGGATATTTATCAGATTCATAGCAAACTTGGTACGTGAATGTACCTTTATATGCTCTTTACATGTGCCAAATATCGATACAGTGGAGTTACAAGTTTATGATTTTTACAAAGTGTGCGAAAAGAAATCGAAGCCCCCATAGCCCCCTTACAGCTTAAGAAGAAGAAAAAAATGAAGAATTAAAATGAAACTTTGGCCACTCATATCTCAGAAACGGCTGGGAAGATTTCCTTCCAATTTGGTATGTGGCATGGCCTACCTAGCGGACACCTCTGTAGTGAAACTGGTTCCAGTTGGATAACGGATCATGGAGCTACAAAGGTGTGAAAATCACGTTTTCTTTCTTCCTGTCAATATACTCACGGTGTGGTGCGCCAGCTTCTTGGGCCGTACGACACACTACCGTGTGTCTTGATGAAGCACACTAAAACATACGTGCACATGTGCAACATTGTACCTCAGCAGTATGATTGCTCCAATAGTTAGTAGCAGACACACAATAGACACACCACAGCCAACATAACTGATTGTGCGAAGTTCAGGAGAATCCTATGTATATATTACATCCATAATATTAATATTATATAGGTACGTAAACTAGTGACATAATTTGTAAAATTAAAATGCCATGTTTAGTGACTATCTCAGCAAAACTCAAAAAGTTCACGGAACTTTTATTGTCTTACTATATGTATCTACAGTGTCCAAGGAATAGGTTATCAAAGTTTTAGCCTATTTTGGTGAGTATGTGTTTTGGAATTATAGTGCTAACCAGTAGAAAGTGCAAAGAAATCAATTTGTACAGCAATCAAACTGAAATTAAAACTGCAATCAGTAAAGTTAGTATCCATACCTTTCACTTATATTGGTCTAATTTTGATCATAATGTTGACAAATAAACCCACACACAAGATTTCAAATCAAGAAACTACACATCAACATCACTGTAAACAAACACTCGTATTACACAACCTCTTTGGGCTACAGGAATGAAGCAAGGATAGTTGAGCTAGCCATGAGCAGGCAAACAAGATACTGTATAGATTAAATTCATTGGAGACTTGTTTCCCTGAGTAAAGGCTTGATTAAACTTGTATACTAGTATTTTTCTCATAGCATGCTTGTACAAACTATGCAGACTTTTGCTGAGATGGTTGTTTTCTGTATAATAAATCCTGTACACTTATTAAACTACCACATCATTTCACAATGTAAGTAACAGTACAGTACAGTATGTCATTCACATGCTATATGTCCAGGTACAACATACTATATACTGTAAATAACAATGTTTAGTAGATTTTTATGTATATACAAACCTCAGCAGCATCGACTGAGCTCACTAGTATTGAAAAACTAGTTAAGTGGGTGGAATTACATATCACTGGAGGTCTGGGATCATTATCTTGGATTATACCATAACTGGACCATCTCCCTGTATTTTGATTGCTACAGTACATAACACACATGTGTATATAACATATAAACATAGTGATTTTAAAATACTATCAGGGATCACAGTGAAACAGAATTTTGTATAAATTTGCTAGTTAAATACAATGCCGGCCAATGGTGGTCCATCTATACTGCTTCTGTATTACTCCTCCACTATACTATACTGTTAACTACTATTTTATTTTATAATCAGCTGTGTACAGAATATCAAATGCATACATACACTATGTATATAGTGCAGGTTATGCTGAAACTGATTGTTTGTACTGTATTGCCTCGAATTACGGCCAGTCTCATATAAACTCCTGGTCCTGTTTAGTCGCTGGGGGTGCACAGCATCATAATACAAATAAATGCCGGGTCTCGAATAAACGTCTAGTGCAGTCATTATTTTTAACAATTCTGGGCAGTGGTATACAAGTGAAGAACGTTTTATAGTTTATAGAGTTCCTTTTAAGCTTGAATCTGTGAAATATGCTGAGGGAAACATCAAGGAGAATCCAGGAGAGTACAACACCAAGGTATGTAGTTGACTTGTGAATGCTGATTAGGTAAATAAATGCTGGTCTTGTGTAGTCGCCAGTCTCGTTTAGTAGCCGGGGTAAAAACTCTTGAAAGAAATAAATACCCGGGCCGTGATTTGAGGCAATACGGTATGTATATACATCTACCTCTGAGATTCATGACTGAAGTTCCAGTAAACACATTCTGGCTTGTTGATGTTCTTCAACTTTACAAATGAATGGCATTAAATATTTCTATGTGGATAAAACACAGTATGTGCTTACTTCAAACTTTAATGTTACATGATTAGCTCTGTCAGTGAGGTCAATTGGACCTTGAGATATTTGAGATGAAATGACAACACCTGAATCACTGAAAGAAACAAAAGTATATGTAGGTGGGAAATCAATCAATAATAGAATTACTACGGTGTAGCTTTCATTCACTTCACAAAATTAGCTTAGATGCCACATCAGATGGGTTGTAAGTGAGTCACTACTGCTGATCGGGATGACCAAACTACTTGAATGCTAATCTGGATCTGACCTAAATGTTAACTGGTTTACTTTAAAAATTGAGGCAGCATGCCTCAAGAGATAGTCCACAGGTCCCAAGTTCCACTAGAATGTGTCGCATTTATAGCTTAGATTATGGATAGTTCTTATTACAATGGGAAATAGTAAACAAGTAACTACCAAAGAAGATTTTAACAAACATATGTAATTAATGATCAATAAGTGGGAGTGGCTCTATGTAAGGCAGCTACAGCAACCCACAACATTCCCATTGGCATGCCTCTATTCTCCCTACACCAGACTAACTGTCTACAGGTAGCACTTGAACACACAATCCCATGAGCATGCATGTGCCATACACACCCAAAACATGAATGCACAGTCCTTATAAGTAAATGTAGTTTCACACAACAACACACATTTCTGAAAGATGGATGTGGCTACCCACAGGTTTCTTGAGTATGTTTAACCATATTTCCAACAGTACAATTGAACTTGATGTTCAATAAGGCAGATGAGACCCACTTGATTTGAATGGCCTGGATAATCTGAATGATGACTTAACCCACTTACACAACCAGCTAACAACTCATTGGGTTGCTACACTAATGGTCTATAGAGCCTCAAAATCCTCTTAAAGGCACAAATTAAGGTACAGTTGTAACTGGTAGTGATAGCTGATTTTTGGTGGTGTAGATAACTGAAATGATGACTCAAGGTCTCATTAAGGATTAAACCTGATAAAAAAACAGTTATATATACACTGTATGTACAAGGGTGGATGGCTTATGTATGACCAAAACCTTTATTTCTACACTAATTTTGCTTTATTTAACTTCAGCACAAACCTACAGTTACTAGTGCATAACATACATTAACATGGTTTTCTCAATTCCAGGATATCATAACAACAGTACACATATACAATATATGCATTGCCAAGTATAACAAAACATGGAACAGTTTACCATACTGTACCTTAATAATGAATTATTGCTAGTGTTTAACTGTAAATTTTTAGCAACAAAATTTACCACCGGTACTGAAGCATCTAAAATGTACAAAATGTCATAAATTATGACAACATATATCCTAACTTTCAGTTTGTCTTTGGTGGATCAGAGCACTTCTTGGTATGGTAATTTGTGTACGATTAAACTTCTCTGACATAGTATCATCGGGGAAAACTATTGTCCTGATCAATGTAGTGTTCTTTGGCACCAGTTGAGCTTCAATTACTATATATAAGTATACATAGTTTTTCATAAAAGTATTCACTGTATTTACAAATGTAGAGTGCATATTGTTGCCATAAATTTTATGAAATTGCATGTGACCAGATTTGTGAAAAGGGTTTTTATGAATGTCCAATTCTGTGAACTCAAAGACTATAACTTTGTTGCAAAGTGACAAACAAATTAACATTTTAGATTTTCAGCAATGGTTAACCTTTGTGCAGTGCTAAATATATTTAAAATACGTCAATCTGTACTAATGAATCATCAAAGTTGGGTAAATTTGAAGACCTCTTAAAAGCTTTTCACAAATCACATAATGTTATAACAGCGTTCTACAAAAGTGTGAGGTACAGCTACAATAATTATGAATATAAGTATGTGTCCAGATTTTACAAAACCTATCCAAATTACACAGCAGGTAAAACCAAATTAACATCAAAAGTGTGTAGCTACTGTACACTATTACACTATTGGTTTTAAGCCTCTGTATTACTCAAACTACTCAGGGTTAGTTTCAAAAACCATCTTTCTGGGGTGATATACTGTAGCAAGCTCAAAAATGGTGATTCGTAAGGACTTGGCTTGACAATAGTCAGTATATTTCCTTTAGCCATTGGCGAAACAGTTTCTGTATTGGTTCTGCTACATATCAACCACTACAGAACCATGTCTGCACTTCAATTGAGGCCCATCTCCATTAATGTTGGTTGGTAAATAATGAAACCACAATCTACCATTTGCCTCAAGCTGATATTGTACATCTGTCAACTGCTGTCACATGATGGTGATTGTTTTGGTACTTAGGTATGTAGGTTCCATGGTTCACCTACACAGTACAATTATGCAATAGGACTAGTGATATAATCAGCCACAAGTTGTGGCTTCTGATTGCATGAAACTTGGGGGTGAAATACCTAGGGGTCCTAACATAGAAGAAACAAGGATTTCTAAGTCCACAGAAAGGCTATAGCCTTGCCCCACATATCTACTCTAGGAACCCAATGCTTTACCCAACCAATAAACAGAACACTGATCCATGCACTGATAACAAGATGGACACTACCTAAGTGTAACTACTGCACATGCTGATGTAAAAGAAGAGTATAGAAAAAATGTGCAGCCCTTTCAAAAACACCTGGGTGAAAAAGATGTGAAATCCAAGTTGGTGGCCAAGAAATGGCTGTGATGGTAGGTAAATGGAAAAACTTTTAATAATGACAATTCAGTTGTTACCAAGAGCAAATTGAACTGTTTATTTAAACAACTATCATAGCAATTTCTTGGCAACCATCTTGGATTTTACATCTTTTTTTTGCCCTTGATTTTTTCAGGGCCACACCTTTTTTCACAGCTTGGCTGTTTTGGTTTAGGTATCACTTGTTTTTGTCTTGTATACTCCAAAGCTGGCCTATGGCCGGCTTTGGCATTTATTTTACATGCATGTCTTTGTCTTTACTGCAGAAAAGAAGAAGAGATCAACAGCTGAATTTTTATTTGTTGAGGAAATGCAGTGTTTGCTTACAATTACTATAAAACATTAAATTATCACATGAAACTCTCCTACAGGTGACTTGTTGTAGCTGAACTCACTACGGGGAGACTTCTCATGACCGGATTTGCAAAAAGGTACCTTTTCCATACATTTGATATAGCAGCAAACAAAATGATGTAACACTAGATGCCTTATAATGATTAACTTGCTCGTAGTATCAAAATGTAGTCAGATACTGTAGCTACATTCATAAAAATTTCAAGCAATTATATGCCATGATCAAAAAGTTATGAAACTTTAAAGTTCAAAAAATGGGTCAAATTTTGTGTGTGAAAAAGGTACCTTTTCACAAATCCAGTGGCTAATGTAGCTGAACTCTATACAGGTGACTTGGTTGTAGCTGAATTCTCTACAGGGTGACTTCTAATGTATATAGCTGAACTCTCTAAATGGTGAAATTGTTTGCAGCTGAGCTCTCTACAGAGTGAAATTTTTGTAGCTGAACTCTATACAGATGATTTGTTATAGCTGAACTTTCTAAAGGATGACATCTTGTAGCTGAATGGACTTTTGACTGAATTCTCTGCAGAGTGAAATATTTGCAGCTTAACTGTCTACAAGGTGACTTCTGATGTAGTCTGCATGGTGACTCATTTGTAGCAGAACTCTCTACAAGGATACTATATCACAGACTCATAATCTACTCACACATAACTACAGCTTGACTCACTAATTCACTGAGTCTGCTCATTACCAGTGTGAGCAAATGCAATGTTACGTTTGTGTGGCACTACACATACTGTACATACATACATACTGTTTCACATGCATACATACATAAATACATGTGTACATACATACATACATGTGCTAGTCATAAGCATGGATGGATGTACAGTATAAAATATTCTTGAAATACAATATGTACTCACTTATGTTATCTTTGGGAATAGCCTTACTCTTATTAGTAGCAGAAGAAACATCACCAACTGCTACAGCAAACTTCTCAATAGTTCTTAGAAAATCCTCCCCAATTGATGGTAGTCCAGCCTATTAAACAGTTTAGGAAGCATGATTACATCGGAAACAAAGCAAAGCTGTGCATATAAAGCAATGTGTATATACATACTGGCACTATATGTATGCTTGCATTATCAATTCATTTACTGTATGTGTGTTACATTAGTACGTTCGCGTTGAGCTGAACCCTCAAAAACAATTAATAACTTACGATTGCTACATCGCATTGCTCGATACGTAGCGCTTCTCAATCCACTAAAAATATATTAAAAGCGCTTCATTCGAATGTAAGACACTCTAGTTATGACACTGTAAAGTTTCGCCATACATTTTCAATTGGGAAGCCTCTAAAGCGCGGCCCTTTAATGTTCATGTTGACACATGTTTGTGGCGAAGCCAGACATCACACTCCTGCCCTCAACACGCATGATTTCACCATCTGTTATGTAAGAGGCTGTAATACACTTTTGCAAGAAAAATAAAACAGTTTTTATGTGTGTAAAACAGAGTTGTATGAGTAGAAGAGCTGGGGCCACTGTTGCATTGTATTTAGAAGATAGGTGGCCCACTTATCTTCAGGGGAAAAACCTCTTTCAGCCATTAAGAGGAAAAACCCAATTTATAACAGCTCAAGTACTTTATCCAGTATAGGTGTACCTGCAAGTGAGGCAAACAACATGTTATTAACTTCACATTTACCACACAGCTGCTTATTCTCTCCTATTCCCATCTAGTCAATTTGTCACTTTAATCCTTTTCCCATCACTTTGTGCACATGCCATACAAGCCGTTTCAAATCAGCACCTGGTTCTCGAAGTCACATTCCCACAGAACTCTACAAAAAGTTTCACTAAATGAAATACTGTTTGTATGCATTTGGACTTATAATACCTTTAGTGACTTCTAAACACTCCTGCACTGATCAACATACACAATGTCTGGTATGTTCACCTTCTGCAAGCAACAATAACTTTGAAAGTGCATACACTTACACTTCATCTGTTTTGTTTTTTTCATGTACTTTGCAGAGTTCAATCCCAGTCACCCGATAACTCCTGGGGAACAACATACAAGTTGTAACACTAGTATTGTAAATATCAAACAATCTTACATCAGATGAAGTAGGCTCAGAAGAAGACTTGGACTCACTGTTGCTGGTGGTGGAGGAGTCATTAATACCATCATCACCACCATCACCATCTTCACTATTGCTACTATCACTGCTGACATGAATGAGGAATCGTTCTAGAAGTTCCTCGAGGAGTCCATCCTGTTCCCAGTAATGATCTTCGACTTCTTCTTGAACGTGCTTTATCAAAGATTGCCACCTCTCAGATGTAACAGCCTCAAATCCTTGATAAACCAGTTCCTTAACTTCAGTCAAAGTAAACCTAAACAGATGCCAAACTATAACAATGTCCATAACAATGTTGATATACCTCTTGTTTTTCCGCTTTACGTGTCCCTTCACTTGACTCCAGGCCATCTCAATAGGATTCAGTTCACAGTGTGCAACTGGTAGTCTGACTACTTCATGGCCTATTATTGCGTTAACCGAAAGAACTGGAATTACAACAGTATACCAGAAAGAAGCCATACCAGAAAATGTCAGAGCCACAATGTATACACTTAACATACCTTTACTTCCAGCTATCTCATCTATAGCATATCTTGGAGGAGTTTTTGCTCGTTTGATGATTTCCCACAGATCTCTCTTCAGTGAACTTTCTGGATATGCTATACCTGTGAATCATCATACAGTCACATACTGAAACAGTGACAGTATATACACACTGCCTTACATTTCTTATCTAACTACTCTTTCAGCTGTGCTTTTTGCCACTTTAATTGCTTTGGTTGCTCCTCCAAGTGGCGACTGCAGTTAACACAGTAATGTTTACAGTTGACAAATCTAACACCTACCTGTGGTAACTGGCATTGTCCATTACAATCAGACGATTAGCTGGTAATGCTGGAAATAACTTTTCTTTAAACCACCTTTCAAAATTCTCTGCATTCATTTCTTGATGGTAATCAGCTGCAGATCCTTTCTTGGTTTTAAAAACTCAATCACAACCTGAAAGAAAAACTGTGTTTACTGGATACTTCACATCATAGAAAATTACCGGGAACCCATCCATCTTTGCCTCCAGCATGTAAGATAATAAGGCGCTCTCCTTTACCTGATGGCTTGCTATGTATAAATTAGGATAAACAAGCAGAATTTTGAAAGCTATTTAACCAACCTGACTCCTCCTATAGTCCCACCAGTAGTCTTATCAGCCTCTACCCAGGCTCTGGACTTTCCATCATGCGCATTGGCCCAAGTCTCATCCAAGTACACCACTGGTTTCCCTTCAGTTCTGTTGCGCCTCATTCGTCTCAAATATTTATGACACTGATGGACTATGCAGGGCTGCTCATAGTATACCCTGCATGTATGTGTAGTAAAATTAAAACACACAAATTGGTGCAATGCTAACCTCTTGTCATTAATTGTTCTATGCTTGAATCCCATATCCTTCAATACCCTCCTAAGTGATGTTCTTCCCCCAGAGAAAACACCATCATTCCGAAGTTTTGACTGTAGACGGAGTAACAAAAGTTACAAAACCAAAGGCTTGAGCGTTCAAATTCACCCACCAAAATCTTCTACAGTGATACATTTTCTTTCTTGTCATATAATGAATCTATTTTCCATCTGATTGCATCCCGGTCGAAACTGTCTGCATCAACACGGATTCGTGAATGTCTGTACCTGCTGTGACGATTAGATGAATTGAGTAGCCTCCTGCAAACTGCTTTTGTACCTTTTTCTTGGCATAGAAAACCCACCTTTCTTGCGGTACTCCATCCTCACTCTTCCCTACGTGGCGAAATGAATACCAAACCCAACTGCAAAGAAGATATTTAATACCAGTGGCCTTCGAGATTCTCTGCTTCACATTGACGGAAACTTTAGACTTATTCACTTCTTGCTCAAAGTAGTTCCATAGCTTCATGAGTAGATACTTTGTTTGGTTGTTTAACCTCTTTCCAAGAGGGTTTTGCTCCGCACTCACTGACGCTGCACTGGACGCCATATTTTCGGCAATTAAGTGCGCGCCCGTAACACGAGCTTACGAATAAATGCGTCATGAACATCATGTTTAAAGCCTTTGATCTTGTATGGCTTCTTAATCAACAACTCAGGATTCAGCTCAATGCGAACGTACTAATGTAACAATACATATATGTGACCAGCTGAGCAAAGTTCAGTCATTTTCACACATTCTTTGAGTTACATTTTATTGCTTCTCTGTCTGATACCTACCTATAGTAACAAAGGAGTGGACTACCAAAATTTGTGATCTTTGCGATGAATAGTCTTGGAGTTATAGCACTAGACAGTTGGAACAGCAAGAACTTCAAAAATTAGTAAAGAAGCAATTATGACAAATGAATTACGGCCACTTAATTAATTGATCATAACTCATGACTGAACAAAGCTATAAAAACAGGGCTTGGATCAATCTGTTTACCATAACCTGGCAAATACAGTAAGGTATATTGCTTGTCCTACATTTCACCACCTTAACCAAAGGAGAAGGCCATATTGACAAAGAAGTATTGACAGTAAACTTTATCTCTTACACATGCACCCATAACTTTCACGCCGTTTGTTACATGGAAACAAAACAAAAATATTCTTTTTTTATGAGCAGACAAATTAGATGGTGTATAGGTTTTGTTGATTTGAGTGGTTTCTCTACACACCAAAGTGATTAATGCATGTATAGAACTTTAGGTTAACCAAATTAATTTTTTATGAAACATGTGTATTTCTACCCAGTTATATGTTTTGATAGCAAAACAAAATTTTTTGAAAACAACCAGATTTAGCTCAGCTGGTTAATCATACGGTTTACAATATAATGGAATTCTGCAAAATGGATAGCATGCTTGGGCATACGGATACTGAAGTACTTAAACTCACATTTTGTGACTGCCTAAATGAGATGCTGTTTGTATCATTCAGAATACTACTGACTGTGGTTGCAACATCCTGGTAGTAGGACACAATAAATTATTAAATAATATGCACATGTTGGAATTATTATGACTAGAATGTTACTGTAAGTGAGTATCTAGTAATGTGCAGTTTAATTTTTTGAAATTGGTTTGATACTCAGTAATCATATGGTATGGTAGTGCTGTATTTTACCGTGTAACAAGTTAACGAAACTTGTGAAGAGCAGCTAGTAAAATTAAATTCCGTAGGTTCTATTTTCAAATGCTTAAATATAATGTATAGCGCCAACACAAAAATAATTTTGGTATTGCTTATTTATCCAAGTGGATTATTATCAAGATGGCGACCACATGTGATAAAGGGATGTCATGTCTACAATGAAATATGGGCCACTACACTAAGGGAATTTTGTTTAGCACCAAGACTGAAAAGACGAGACCATGAATCTTTGCACTGTCCATGTGTGGGGGAAATCTAGAGTAGTTTAGTGCAGTTGCTTACTAACAATTGCCATGAAATAACAACACAAAACCATGATACATAACTAAGTGTGGAATTTGTTTGACACTCACTACTACGTGTGAACTCATGCTACAGAAATGTGTAACTGTTAAACTATGATTGCAATATGCAGAGTGTTGGTTACAAGAGTTTAATATTTTAGTCAGTGATATTGAATCATTATGGAAAAATTACAAAGTTCATTAAAGGCCTAGATAGGTAAGCTTGCTTGTAGAGTGGTTACTTCGTGCAGAGTGGTAGCATCATGATGGGGCATGTCCATATGCAAAAATGTGTGGAAACGATCAATGAATAAGCTATAACACTCGTATTCACCTTAACCCAAAGTTTTTAAACTCGAAGGATGGCGAGGAGAACAAAACGCTCTCCGCCTGAGTGGTTTTCATAGTGAAATCCAAATTGTGCATCCTAATGACATGAGTATTAATTGATCCCCATCAATTGATTTTGGTATCCCCCAATGTCTATATAATCCCCCCCCAAAAACACCTTTGCTGTAAAAAAAAGGCGCGTCCAAGAAACTACAAGTATCTGTAACCCAATGTAAAACAGATAAGCTGTAGAAAAATACTCCATGAAATCAATGGGTAACTGAAAGAGCTGATATCTAGAGCGGCCAAGAATCAATAATGTTACTACAACTGACTATGATTACCAAAGAATACCTTGGCTGTAGAACAGGTAAATAAAAGTAACTGGCAACCAAAACAGCTGATATCTGGAGCGGCCAAGAATAAAAGTTAAGTTGATACAACTTACTACAATTATAAACTTGCAACATTGAATCCTAATCATTCAACTGTGTTCTATACATTCACCCTTGCTACATCCTAAATTAATTTTTTGTAACTCTAATTGGCTGGTAATTTAGCCGCCTTTTTCAATAGTTGTATCAACTTAACTTTTATTCTTGGCCGCTTCAGATATCAGCTGTTTTGGTTGCCAGTTACTTTTATTTACCTGTTCTACAGGAATTAATCCATTACCCCATTTCATTTCTCAAACATAATATTGGTAGCTGAGGATTGAGGGTGTTTTGCTGCCTTACATATTATGATAACTTCTGTGCTTACTGTACATATTACACTTCAGCCTTATATCCTATAAGTACTCAGTCGTCGCTGTAATCCTTCCAGCTATGGTGTCTGCTGCTGCAATAAGTACTGTGCAATAAGTGTGTGCTACTGTTATGTAATGTGTGTGCTAGTGTTGGCTACTGCAATAAATAATGTGTGGGTAATGTATGTTTTCTGTTCCAATAAGTAATGCATGTTTGCTGCTGCAGTAAGTATTGTGTATGCTACTACTATGTAATGTGTGTGCTACTGCTAGTAGTAGTATGTATTCACTGCTACGATAAGCACTTTGTGTTTGCTACTACTAGTAGTATTGTCTGTTCGCTGCTGCAATAAGTACTGTGCTTGCTGTTGCAATGTGTATTGTGTGTTTGCTACTGCTAGTACTAATGTGTGTTCACTGCTGTGATAAGTAATGTGTTTGCTGTGTGTTACTGCTAGTAGTAATGTGTGTAATGTGTGTAATGTGTGTAATGTGTGTGCTACTTGCCATTATTAATGTATGTTTGCTGCTGCAATAAGCAATGTGTGCTGTAACTACTGTTGTTGTGCTACATGAGGTGCAGAAACTGCTAAGCTCATTGTTCTATGGAACAACGAATTATTACTTAACTTACAAAAACTAAGGTGTCACCTAATTGAATAACATCATCGGATTGAATAACATTTTGTTGCTCATGAGCCATAGCATTGCTTAGAAATTTACTTAACAGTAACACTATGTAAACAGTTTATGGTTTCAATTATGCATGGTAAGCTTTCATAGTCTACTACATGTAACTACAGCCCAATGACATCCTCAGTTGCCCAGCTTTTACCCAAATCAATGAAGCGGCAGAATCTTGTTATCATGTTTGTTTGATCAGTGTGTGGTGCCTCATACTATGTTGTTACGGTGGAGTAAGATGGGAGGAAGGGAGGCGATAGGAGGCTCCACACACTGAGAATTCCGAGGGTGCTAGTACTCACTTAGTATGTTAATGTGTCATCACTAAAGCACTTATGCACCTAGTAAAGTATTTCAAAGAATTTCTTGTAATTCATGGTACTGACTACTGATCTAATCACTGTAAAGCTGAATAGGTGTTTGTAATGCCTCATTTCAATAATAAATATTTCAGTTGTAAAATGTGACATTAAGACTGATTTCCAAAATCCGGTTACATATTATTGTACTCTATCAAAAGAAAGAATGGCACTTGGAATGCCATAAAATTAATTTTGTGTCTGATATAATGCCCATTATGAAATGAAGTGGTCATTGTGCTGTGTTTTCAGTTACTGTATGTTCTGCCCATTACACAGCATTACAAATGAAGAACAATACAAGGAGCATCTCTGCAATTAATCCAGTTGTTATCGAAATACAGGTGATGAGTGTGATAGCTACAGTACAGCCACACGTAAGTGGTAACATGAACCAACACCTTGCGTTATCAACAAAAAGAACTGAAACACAAAGGAGGACAAAAGTAATTTCATGATGCGTGTATTGTGCATACTGCAGTGGGCACATCTCAGGATGAAGCCACTGTAGCTCCATGATCCCAACTCCAAATCAAAACATTTTTAGTGGGTTTCCTTTTGCCAGGAAGGGCAGACTTTGAGAGAAATTGCTCAGCTATTCCTGGGATACAGCTGTATATTTAGCTAAAATTTTTAATTTTTTGCCTTTTAGGCCCACATTTCCTAGCATATGTACACTTTGCAAAAATTACTTTGTGTACATATCAGTGTTGAAACTGGGTCACTACTGTTGACCTAGATGACCTGCTGACCTGGATAGCAATCCGGGTCCACCCGGATTTGACCTGGATGTAACCTGGATTAATTTAAAGTGAGGCGTGCACCAACTGCTACATTTTGAGTGCCGACTAGTGCGTTAAGCACGAGGGTGTCCATACTTAATGATGATAGTCAGTGGGCATGATTCCACGTAAGTTTGCAAAATGCAAGATACATTTCCTGCAAGTAGGTATGGCTTTGCACATACCTAACATTAAAAAGTATGACACATTCCCGATATAAAGTGGGCATGGCTCAAGAAAGAAACTAGCCTAGACATATCTTGTACAATAGCAATCAATTAGTGGGCGTGGCTCCACATAAACTAGCAGGCAGCTATGAGCATGGTTTTGTGCATACCTGTAGACTTTAATATCACCCATAAATGGTCGTGGCTGCATGAATGGTTGCAGGTAGTTATCCAATAAGTAGGCATGGCTCACAAAAGAAGCTGAGTTACCTCAGGACTTGACTATGATGCATTTATACACTTCTGTACCATCCAACTAAACAATTTACTTTGCATGTGATCCAATCCGGGTCAGACCTGGATAATTTTAAAGCAGGTCTGACACAGATGACCCAGACAAAACATGACCCGGTTGACCCGGATGACCCGACCCGGTTTCAATGCTGGTACATATAACTTGTCATTTGCTGCAAATAGAAGGCATATTAAGCTGATTTATGATAAGAATCCATCCTAACGAAGGTTCACAGAGTTCTGGGTGATATTTCACATAAAGGGACAATATCGGGTCATAGCCACAGATTAATTAATTATGGAAGTACTCAAAAATTTGTTTTTGAATAGTGTTACCATTAAAACAGTGCTTTTGGTGGTTTTAAAGAAATCAAATTAACAGTTACATAGTTATAGTATAAGGCAAAAGTTAAACAGGTATTGAGCAAGATGCTGTAATAATAGAACAGTCACTCAAAATTTAAAAACTCTTGACAAAAATTTCAAAAAGTGTTGTTTGATATTCAAACCACACTCTTCCATACCAAGTCCTTTAACTATGAGCCATGGCTGTAAGTTAATTATGGCAATTTCTACCTAGAAATTCTAGTTCAAATCTCTACCTTGTAAATAAAAGTTATAAAATAATACATAAATCTACCAATAGAAGCTTATTCTATGCATGTATGTTAGAAATCCAAAAAAAGTTTTACCGCTATGTGCGTATGTAGACTATATACGTATAACGTATTATCATACAGTACAGTGGTACCATACAGCACAATAGTACTGTACATTAGGGATCATGAAGGTTTCGGCTTTTCTGGCCAAAACATCACCCTACCAGCCTCACAATACCTTCATGGCACGTTGGCAGTATTGGTTAGGTGTATCCAAGCCCAAAAATTCCTTCAGTACAACCTGAAATGCTTCCTCCAATAGATTGCTACAATGTAAGGGAGGCCTAAATGGACATTTAATCCATAATTCAGTTATGGGTATATATAGAGATTAAAAATGTCCACTAGTATATCTGCAGGTGTAGGTGACCTCCTTGTTTCACTACTTTGATCCCTAATGGAACTTAATAAAACTCATAATTATCCTTGTACTTGTGAGGTAAAGTGACAGTGCATAGTACTGTATATATTAAGTGCTATCCCACTATGGACCTGTGAGAAGGCTAGGCCTGTGTATAGAAGCACTTTACAACTTACTGATCAAGCAGATGTTTTACTATTTTTTTCACAGAGTAAAAATGACAATTGGTCCAAGTGATGAGAGATTAAATATGACAGCTATAAGGTCTTTTAACTCTATATATTCACCTATATATACATGTATACCTATACATGTATTAGGCGGGCACACCTGAGTGGTATGTATTACTTATATCATGGCACTTGGGATTTGCCTGATACACGTATATATGCCTGCACCCTTATACATATAGTCCTTGTGCATGGATATATTTATCAGGCAAAACCCTCATGGCCTTGGAAACTCTACTGCATATGAAACAAACTCACATCCAAAATCACATCAACCTTCTTAGCATCATTTTCAGTTAGTGCTTCACTTGATTTTTGAGTCAATCTACAGTATACACAGTAATCAATAACCACATGATTATATAATACAGTAACGTAATTATGTTGATAATGTCAAACTAATAGATTCTGATGGCATTGCCAGTTTTAACTAAAAATCAGTACGTTAAAGTCTATAGTTCCTCCAAGATAGATATATAACAATGTCATTGCATGAGCTGTTTTCAACATCCGGAGGGAACACACTTGTCGGAAGGTGTGGCCCCCAAAAAGGCCATGATAAAAAAGATGTGAAATCCAAGGTGGCAGCCAATAAATGGCTGTGATGGTAGGTTAATGGTAAAAATTTTAATAACGACAATTCAGGTGAATTCTAAAGTCTCTATACGTTGAGTGATTTGTTTGTAACTGAACTCTCTACAGGGTGATTTTATTGCAGCTAAAGTCTCTATACGTTGAGTGATTTGTTTGTACGTAGCTAAACTCTCTACAAGGTGATTTGTTTCTAGTTGATCTCTCTACAAGGTGACTTCTTCTAGCTGATCTCTCTACAGGTGACTTGTATCTAACTGAACTCTCTACAGAGTGATCTGTTCATAGCACAGGTTGATTTGTTTGTAGCTAAAGCCTCTACAGGATTACTTGTTTCTAGCTAATCTCTCTGTAGGGTAACTTGTTTGTACAGATGTAACTGAACTCTCTACAGGATGGTTTCTTTGTAGCTGAACTCTCTACAAGGTGACTTGTTTCTAGCTGATCTCTCTGTTTCTGGCTGAACTCTGTACAGGGTGGTTTTTTGTAGCTTAACTGTGACTATTTCTAGCTGATCTCTCTAAAGCATGACTTGTTTCTACTGAACTCTCTACAGGGTGATCTGCTTGTAGCTGAACTCTCTACAGAGTGATCTATTAGTAGTTGAGCTTTCTATAGGGTGACTTGTTTCTAGCTAATCTCTCTATAGGGTGACTTGTTTCTAGCTGAACTCTCTACAGGGTGGTTTATTTGTAGCTGAACTCTCTACAAGGTGACTTCTTCTTGCTGATCTCTGTAACTTGTGTCTAGCTGATCTCTCTACAGGGTGATTTGTTTGTAGTTGAATACTCTACAAGGTGACTTGATCTCTTTGCAGGTGACTTGTTTAATAACTTTATGGTGAAAACACCAATGGTCTGTTGGCAACACGCGCCAATAGCCAGAAAGTGCATTACATACTTCACATACTTACTGAAGTACTTAAATTACATACATTAGTCACGAGTGATGCAAGATTACAGGTCTCAGGACTTAAGTGCTGTACATACACACACACACAGACATACATATGCTAGTTATAGGAGATGCAAGTTAGAGGTGGGAGGCTTGTACTGATGACACCTCGAGCAGAAACAAAGATAATGTTGTAAACAGTTTGTGTTATCATCAAAATTTTTTAAAAAGTGGTTCCATAGATATTGTTTAAGTTTGAATTTTATCACAGGAAATGACAAGTTCAGGTGACAGGCATAGAGTTCCAAAGTGATGGTAATCTCAATGGTAGGAGTGGTGAGACATGTTTAAGTGGCAAGGATGAAATAGTTTGCTACTGGTTCCAGATCTAGTGTTGGCAGAGATATGATTAGTAATATTAAATTGGTTGGTTGTAGGGCTCTCACGATTAATCGATAATATCGATTATTCGATGAAAAAATATAATCGATTTTTTTATTTGTAATTGATTAATCATGTAGTATACACATCATCAATAAAAATTCTAAGTGAAAAGCCTCTTTGCTCACTACAAAAATACAAAGCCCCTTTTTACTATTCCAGATTATGAGAAGCCATACAAACGTGTGTGTTAGTACTGCTACTAGTGTTAAAATATTCTTACCAGATCTTCTGAAAACAGTAGTTGTTATACTTTAAGAAAAAAGAACTGTATCACAGGAAAAATAAACTGATATTCTCTGTATAGCAGCCATCTTGATAACTAATCAAAACACAGAGTAATCCGGACAATGGATGTATTAAAATATTTGTGGTGCCTAATTGTCTGGGCTGTTGATAGAGGCCACATCACCATAGGTAGCCAGGCATTGTTGTGCTTTATAGCAAAAGTTGCATCACTTCTCTTTTCTCAATGTTACAGCACACCTCTAGTTGGCTCACCACATCCATGAAGATTCTGAGCTCATAACTAAATTGCAGCCTTTAAGTAGTAGCTACTAATTGTAACTACCTATCAACTGCTGCCATTCCTTCAACTCTCCTTTTACCACTATAATGTTATTCTGGGTGGTGATTAAGTGTGGTTGATGTTATATGCATGGTGTTCACTACATATAGATTAATGGATTTAGTAATTGATGATTAAACGATTAATAAATTAATCAAAACTAAGAGCCCTAGTTGGTTGGAGTCTTGATGGATTCGACTGAAAAAGGTATGTCCTGGAGTTCAAACAAGTATATCAATGGGAAAAGCTTCAGTTTAGCCAGTTGAGACTTGTAACTGCTACAATAATCATTGAGTGCATGACGCTGAATTTGTTTAAAGTTTAGTATATCTTTCATCAAATTTGGGTGCCACAGCTGAGTGCAATAAAGAAGTTGTGACCTTACAAATGAAATATACAAAAGTACGACGTATTAGCCCTAAGACCTTGTAAGCGCGAGCAACGATGAATTTATAGTGCTTATCCCAACTTAAATCTTCTGACAATACGAGTCCAAGATCTTTATGAGAATATACGTAGGTGAGGTATAGGCATATCAGACATGGTGTAGGTTGTGTTAAAGACGTGCTTGAATGATAGATGTACAATTTCCTCAGATGTAAGTCCAAGTCTGAGTCATTAGATCAAGTAAACAAAGCAGTGATGTCCTCCTGGAGAGAATTGTGGTCAGGGAGAAGCAATAATAATATTATGAACAAAGCATTTTGTGTCATCAGCAAATTTAAAAAGTTTACTTATATGAATATATGATGACATATCGTTGACGTAAACTAGGGGGCCAAGAATACTGCCCTGTGGCACACCTGAAACAACAGGCAGCAAATCAGAGAGACAGTTGTTGGTTGAAACACTTTAGTAGCGGTTCACGGAGTAGCTCTGAAACCAAGTCCATAACACACCAGTTATATGCCAATTGATCACAGCTTAGTCAACAAAATACCATGGGACACAATATTGAAAGCTTTGTTGATGTCAAGGTAGATTACATCGGTTTGAAGAGGCTATTTATTATATGATCAGTAAAAATTAACATCTGTTGTAATGTGGACCAATTTTGGGTAAAGTCAAACTGAGATACGCTAATGGACCTCTAGCTGAACTCTCTACAGAGTGATCTGTTCATAGCTGAACTCTCTACAGGGTGACTTTTTTGCAGCTGAACTCTCTACCTGGTGGTTTCTTTGTATAGCTGAAGTCTCTACAAAGTGATTTCTTCTAGCTGATCTCTCGACAGTGTGATTTGTTTGTACAGTAGCTAAACTCTCTACAGATTAATTTGTTTGTATAGCTGAACTCTTTACAGGGTGGTTTTTTGGTTGCTGAACTCTCTACACGATGACTTGTTTGTAGCAGAATTCTCTACAGAGTGACATATTTATAGCTAAATTCTCTACAGAGTGACTTACTTGTAGCTGAACATTGTATAAAGTGTCTTGTTTGTAACTGAACTCTCTACAGAGTTACTTGTTTGCAGCTGATCTCTATAGGGTAACTTGCTTGTATTGATGAACTTTCTACAGAGTAGTTTCTTTGTAGCTGAACCCTCTCCACAGTAACTTGTTAGTAGCTGAATTCTCTGGAGAGTGATTTGCTTGTAGCTGAATTCTCTGGAGAGTGATTTGTTTGTAGCTGAACTCTCTACAGGGTGCATGACTTGTTTATAGCTGAGCTCTCTTCAGTGTGACCTGTAATGTTCTGAATCTCTACAGCGATATATTTGTAGCTGAACTCTCTACAGGGTGACTTGCTTGCAGCTGAACTGTCTATAAGAACTGTTTGTAGCTGAACTTCCTACAGAATAGCTTGCAATGTAATAAAATTCAGTAATGGAGTACGTCATAAACTAGCTGAATGCTCTATTAGAGTGACTGTTCTACTAGAGTATCTCAATTTCGCATTTGCTACACACTGTAAAAAATGAAGTGTGTCTGACAAACCACAAATGTCACAATACATACACTATTTTCAAAAGTGTGTGTATTGTGACATTTTTTGGTGTGCCAGACACACTTTGAGTGTCAGTCTAGCACACTTCATTTTTTTACACTGCACGGAGTTGGCTTTCGAACCATAGCTCAGTGGTTTGTAATCCAATTCTTCTACTACTGCAAGGACTTTCTACGATGAGTATTCCATCTAAATATCAATTTTCAGCTCACTGCTCTAAGCGGTTTGCCTGGTAGACATGAAAATTATTGGTATATTTATTATTGAATCTTGATCGTACAATTGTTACACACCTTTGGTTTCATGTCACATCTCCATAATCTTTATTTTGATTGCTTTCAAACTACCAACCAAAAGGCACTCCTACAATGGTTGATCTATCCACAAACCGATTTTCAACTCATTCCATGAAGCAGTTTACCCTGTAGGTGTGACAACAAATTGATCTTGTCTTCCGTGAATAATTGGTCATAAATCCTAAACCATTTATCAGATTTGCACCACATTTGATACTAGGATTTGCCTTTGGACTCCCTTTCTGTGTGCCAAATTTCAAGGTGATCGGAGTACGTGTTTGTGTTTTACACTGATGATTTTCTGTCTGTTTGAACATTGCATATTGCATACTGCTTTATTATCCATGGAGCATGCAGTCCGCAATGTTCGAACGAACAAAAAATCTTCAGTAGCAATTTTTGCAACTGTACGAAATGACAAAGAAAAAAATTGAAACTTTGGCAGCTTGTATCTCGGAAATGACTGGAGCGATTTCCTTCCAATTTGGAATATGGACTTCCCTAGCTGGCGGGAAATGCTGCAGCAAATGTGGTTGCACTTGGATAAGGGATTACCGAGATAGAAAGGTGTGAAAATGATGTTTTTTCCTGTCAATATACCCCCAGCTTCTTGGGCCGCACGGCACACTATTGTGTGTCTTGATATGTATCTATACCAAAGCATCCAAGTTGTGAAAATGGTGCAGCTTTTTAAAAATGCCAGGGTGAAATATTGTAAAATCAAAGGTGGCAGCCAAGAAATGGTTGCAATGATGATTGATGTTAGCATCATTG
The DNA here is from genome assembly GCF_963678975.1 of Dysidea avara. Taxonomy (NCBI): domain Eukaryota; kingdom Metazoa; phylum Porifera; class Demospongiae; order Dictyoceratida; family Dysideidae; genus Dysidea; species Dysidea avara. Next base: position 26,612,037 of record NC_089272.1, on the reverse strand, counting down.
CAGCCGCTGCCTTTGATTTCAAAAATTAACTTTAAGCAAGCCTATAACTGGCTTTGAGGCTTCTGTTTAATTTATTTTTTCTGCTTTTTTTAAAAACAGGAATTGACAAAGACTGCTATTTATATGAATCCATGTAGCTATTAATTGTAAGTTTGAAACTAAGTAAAATAATTATCATGTAGATATTAGGGTGACTTGTTGAACCCTGTACAAGGTGCTATGTATAGTTGAAGTATCTGTACAGTGAGATCTTTACAAGGCTGAATGCTCTTCAGTGTGACTTGTTTATAGCTGAACTCTCTATAATGTAACTGGGTATAGAAAAACCAGCCTTATCAACCATGACAGTAGATTAGATTTTTTACTAAGAACACAAGGCTACATGGAATTTCACAGTGAATCAGCTAGACTTTAGTGGTCTGCTTTTACTGGCTGTTTTTCCTAAACACAGTGGCAATCCATACAGGTGGTCTAGGAGAATAATGGAGCTCTGGTCAGCCTGGGAATGGTTGTATGCGGTTGCACAGCTCTGTGGTGTTAAAAAAAGATCTGTGCAGTAAATCTCCTTTAATTTTAGACAGTTTTGAAATCTGAAAGGCCTATAACTTGTCCTACTTCATCTTTATAGCTACGCCTTCCTCTCAAGTGTGTAAACAGCCTCTTGCTCTCTGCTACCCACCACTTTTGAGAGCTTGCCTGATACAGTTAACACACCGAGTTAGGAAACTTAGCTGTTGGCTACTTGTACAGTGGATGCTCTGGAAGATATGGAATTAGTGTAAAACATGTGAAAATTTGGTACACATATCTTCAACCATTGGCGTACTACAACAAATTTAATGCTATTTATTTACAGGTCCCTGTAAAAAAAAACAACCTATTAAATGCACACTAGTCCATCTTGTACCCACACCTGCTGTACTTGGCTGCATTGTGTGTCTTGATATAGCTGATATTAAGTGAGCAACTGACAGCAGTGGCAGAGTGGTAAGGATTTGGGCTTATAAGTACAAAGTTCACTGGTTTGAAGCCTGGACAAAAAAAACATCCATTGTGTTTTGTGTATGGATTTTTATTCTGGGTGACTGTTCTATTAGAGTTTCTCAATTGCACCTGTTTCAGGTGTTTCATTTTGTTTATATCAAGACACACGGTAGTGTGTTGTGTGGCCCAAGAAGCCGGCATGCCACACCGTGAGTATATTTACAGGAAGAAAGTAAATGCGATTTTCACACCTTTGTAGCTCCATGATTCCTTACCCGATTGAAACCAAAGTTGCTACAGAAGTGCCGGCTAGGTAGGGGAGTCCACATTCCAAATTTGTAGAAAATCGCTCCAGCCATTTCCGAGATACGAGCGGCCAAAGTTTGGGTTTTTTCTTCTTCATTTTTTTCTTCTTCTACTTCTTCTTTTCGCACACTTTGCAAAATCCAAAATAAAACATGAATTCGTGCTCCAATCACGCTGAACTTTTGCACACTTAAAGGGCCCATTAAGGTGAATCTCAGTACCAAGTTTGGTAGGAATCCGATGAACATTTACGGAGTTATGACCGATTATTTACGTAAAATAAGGTCGAAGGTCTGTCACGCCCACAGGGTAAACAGCTTGAAGGAATGAGCTGAAAATTGCTATGTAGATGGAGTAACTATTGTAGGAGTGCCTTTTTGTGGTTTGAAAGGAATCCAGTTAAAGGCCATCGAGATATAACACAAAACCCAACCTGTGTCACAATTACGCGATCGATTTTTATGAATAAAAAACTAATAGTTTTCACGCCTACCAGGCAAACCGCTTATAGTGAGCTGAAAATCGGTGTGTGGCTGGAATAATTATCATAGAAAGTCCATGCAGTAGTACAGAAGAATCGGATTACAAACCACTGAGTTATGATTCCAAAGCCAACTACGTGTAGCATATGCGAAATTGAGATACTCTAATAGAACAGTCACCCTAATAAAGCATTCAGCTGCGTTTATAACTTGCTCCATTATAGAATTATATTACATTGCAAGTTATTCTGTAGGGAGTTCAGCTACATACAGTTAATCTTATAGACAATTCAGCTACAAGCAAGTCACCCTGTAGAGAATTCAGCTACAAATATGTTGCTGTAGAGATTCAGAACATTATAAGTCACACTGAAGAGAATTCAGCGATAAACAAGTCACCTTGTAGAGAGTTCAGCTACAACAAGTCACTCTGTAAAGAATTCAGCTACAAACAAATCACTGCGTAAAGGGTTCAGCTACAAAAAAAGCTACCCAGTAGAGAGTTCATCTAGATCAGCTACAAACAAGTCACTTTAAGCAATGTTCAGCTACAAGTAACTCACTCTGTAGAGAGTTCAGCTACAAACAAGTCATTCTGTAGTACAAACAAGTCACCGTGTAGCTGGAGAGTTCAGCAACCAATCACAAAACCACTCTGTAAAGAGTTCAGCTATACAAACATGTTATAACTCTATAGAGAAAGTTTTAACTCTATATTGAGATCAGCTAGAAACAATTAGTTATCCAGTAGAGAGATTAGCTACAAGACATCACCTTATAGAGAGTTTAGTTACAAAGAAACCACCATGTAGAGAGTTCAGCTGCAAACATATCACCATGTAGAGAGTGCAGCTATGAACAGATCACCCTGTAGAGAGTTCAGCTAGAAAAAGTCATCCTGTAGAGAGATCAGCTAGAAGGATCACCTTGTAGAGAGTTCAACTACAAACAAATCACCCTGCAAATAGTTCAACTATAAACAAGTCACCCTATAGAGAGATCAGCTAGAAGAAGTTACCTTGTACATACAAAGAAACCATCATATAAAGAGTTCAGCTGCAAACAAATCACCTTGTAGAAAGTTCAGCTACAGATCACCCTGTAGAGAGATCAGCTAGAAGAAATCACCTTGTAGAGAGTTCAGCTACAAAGAAACCACCATGTAGAGAGTTCAGCTGCAAACAAATCATCTGTAGAGAGTTCAGCCAGAAACAAGTTCACCCTGTAGAGAGATCAGCTAGAAACAAGTCACCCTGTAGAGAGAGCAGCTACAAAGAAACCATCCTGTAGAGAGTTCAATTACAAACAGATAACTCTACAGAGAGTTCAGCTAGAAACAAGTCACCGTGTAGAGAGATCAGCTAGAAACAAGTCACCCTGTAGAGAGATCAGCTAGAAACAAGTCACCCTGTGGAGAGATCAGCTACAAAGAAACCATCCTGTAGAGGGTTCAATTACAAACAGATAACCCTATAGAGAGTTACTAGAAACAAGTCACCGTGTAGAGAGATCAGCTAGAAACAAGTCATCCAGGAATCAGCTAGAAACAAGTCACTCTGTAGAGAGATCAGCTAGAAACAAGTCACCGTGTAGAGAGATCAGCTAGAAACAAGTCACCCTGTGGAGAGATCAGCTACAAAGAAACCATCCTGTAGAGGGTTCAATTACAAACAGATAACCCTATAGAGAGTTACTAGAAACAAGTCACCGTGTAGAGAGATCAGCTAGAAACAAGTCATCCAGGAATCAGCTAGAAACAAGTAACTCTGTAGAGAGATCAGCTAGAAACAAGTCACCCTGTAGAGAGACCAGCTAGAAACAAGTCACCCTGTGGAGAGATCAGCTACAAAGAAACCATCCTGTAGAGGGTTCAATTACAAACAGATAACCCTATAGAGAGTTACTAGAAACAAGTCACCGTGTAGAGAGATCAGCTGGAAACAAGTCATCCAGGAATCAGCTAGAAACAAGTCACTCTGTAGAGAGATCAGCTAGAAACAAGTCACCCTGTAGAGAGATCAGATAGAAATAAGTCAACCTGTAGAGAGATCAGCTACAAAGAAACCATCCTGTAGAGAGTTCAGCTACAAACAAGTTACCCTACAGTGAGATCAGTTTGAAACAAGAGATTTCAGCTACAAACAAATAAACCTGTAGAAAGTTCAGCTATGAACAGATCACCCTGTAGGGAGTTAAGCTAGAAACAAGCTACCCTATAGAGAGATCAGCTAGAAACAAGTCACCCTGTAGAGATTTCAGCAACAAACAGATTATCCTGTAGATAGTTCAGCTAGATACAAGTCACCCTATAGAAAGATCAGCTAGAGGAAGTCACCTTGTAGAGAGATCAGCTAGAAAAAGTTGCTTTGTAGAGAGTTCAGTAACAAAGAAACCATCCTGTAGAGAGTTCAGCTACAAACAAATCACCCTGTATAGAGTTTAGCTGCAAACAAATCACCCTGTAGATAGTTCATCTACAAACAAATCAACCTGTAGAGAGATCAGCTCGAGGAAGTCACCTTGTAGAGAGATCAGCTAGAAACAAATCACCTTGTAGACAGTTCAGTGACAAAGAAACCATCCTATAGAGAGATCAGCTAGAAAAAAATCACCCTGTAGAGGAATCAGCTACAAACAAATCACCCTGTAGATAGATCAGCTAGAAACTAGACACAATATAGGGAATTCAGTTACAAGCAAATCACCCTGTAGAGAGTTCGGCTACAAACAAATCAACCTGTAGAGAGATCAGCTCGAGGAAGTCACCTTGTAGAGAGATCAGCTAGAAACATGTCACCTTGTAGAGAGTTCAGTGACAAAGAAACCATCCTGTAGAGAGATCAGCTAGAAACGAGTCACCTTGTAGAGAGTTCAGTGACAAAGAAACCATTCTGTAGAGAGATCAGATAGAAATAAATCACCCTGTAGAGAGTTCAGCTACAAACAAATCACCCTGTAGATAGATGAGCTAGAAACTAGACACAATATAGGGAATTCAGTTACAAGCAAATCACCCTGTAGAGAGTTCGGCTACAAACAAATCAACCTGTAGAGAGATCAGCTAAAAACAAATCACCCTGTAGATAGATCAGCTAGAAACTAGACACAATATAGGGAATTCAGTTACAAGCAAATCACCCTGTAGAGAGTTCGGCTACAAACAAATCAACCTGTAGAGAGTTCAGCTACAAACAAATCACCCTGTAGATAGATGAGCTAGAAACTAGACACAATATAGGGTATTCAGTTACAAGCAAATCACCCTGTAGAGAGTTCGGCTACAAACAAATCAACCTGTAGAGAGATCAGATAAAAACAAATCACCCTGTATATAGATCAGCTAGAAACTAGACACAATATAGGGAATTCAGTTACAAGCAAATCACCCTGTAGAGAGTTCGGCTACAAACAAATCAACCTGTAGAGAGTTCAGCTACAAACAAATCAACCTGTAGAGAGATCAGCTAAAAACAAATCACCCTGTAGATAGATCAGCTAGAAACTAGACACAATATAGGGAATTCAGTTACAAGCAAATCACCCTGTAGAGAGTTCGGCTACAAACAAATCAACCTGTAGAGAGATCAGCTAAAAACAAATCACTCTGTAGATAGATGAGCTAGAAACTAGACACAATATAGGGTATTCAGTTACAAGCAAATCACCCTGTAGAGAGTTCGGCTACAAACAAATCAACCTGTAGAGAGATCAGCTAAAAACAAATCACCCTGTAGATAGATCAGCTAGAAACTAGACACAATATAGGGAATTCAGTTACAAGCAAATCACCCTGTAGAGAGTTCGGCTACAAACAAATCAACCTGTAGAGAGATCAGCTAAAAACAAATCACCCTGTATATAGATCAGCTAGAAACTAGACACAATATAGGGAATTCAGTTACAAGCAAATCACCCTGTAGAGAGTTCGGCTACAAACAAATCAACCTGTAGAGAGTTCAGCTACAAACAAATCACCCTGTAGATAGATCAGCTAGAAACTAGACACAATATAGGGAATTCAGTTACAAGCAAATCACCCTGTAGAGAGTTCGGCTACAAACAAATCAACCTGTAGAGAGTTCAGCTACAAACAAATCACCCTGTAGATAGATGAGCTAGAAACTAGACACAATATAGGGTATTCAGTTACAAGCAAACACCCTGTAGAGAGTTCGGCTACAAACAAATCAACCTGTAGAGAGATCAGCTAAAAACAAATCACCCTGTAGATAGATCAGCTAGAAACTAGACACAATATAGGGAATTCAGTTACAAGCAAATCACCCTGTAGAGAGTTCGGCTACAAACAAATCAACCTGTAGAGAGATCAGCTAAAAACAAATCACCCTGTAGATAGATGAGCTAGAAACTAGACACAATATAGGGTATTCAGTTACAAGCAAATCACCCTGTAGAGAGTTCGGCTACAAACAAATCAACCTGTAGAGAGATCAGCTAAAAACAAATCACCCTGTAGATAGATCAGCTAGAAACTAGACACAATATAGGGAATTCAGTTACAAGCAAATCACCCTGTAGAGAGTTCGGCTACAAACAAATCAACCTGTAGAGAGATTAGCTAGAGGAGGTCACCTTGTAGAGAGATCAGCTAGAAGCAAGTCACCTTGTAGAGAGTTCAGTGACAAAGAAACTATCCTGTAGAGAGATCAGCTACAAACAAAACACCTTGTAGAGACTTCAGCTGCAAACAAATCAACCTGTAGAGATTGCAGTTACAAACAAATCACCCATTGTAGAGAGATCGGCTACAACCAAATCACCCTGTAGAGAGATCAGCTACAACCAAATCACCTTGCAAAGAGTTCACTTACAAACAAATCTACCTGTAGAGATATCAGTTACAAACAAATCACCCACTGTAGGGAGATCAGATTACCCTGTAGAGAGTTCAGCTACAAAACAAATCACCCTGTTGAAAGTTCAGGTATAAAAAAGTCTGCCTGTAGATAGTTTTGATACAAACAAATCACCCTGTAGAGAGTTCAGCAAGATAAAAGTCACCCTGCAGAGAGATCAGGTCACCCTATAGAGAGGTCAGCTAGAAGAAGTCACCTTGTAGAGAGTTCAGCTACAAAGAACAGAGAGTTCAGCTAGAAACAAGTGACCCTATAGACAGATCAGCTAGAAACAAGTCATCCTGTAGAGAATTCAGCTACAAAAACATCATCCTGTAGAGATTTCAGCTACAAACAGATCATCCTGTAGATAGTTCATCTATAGACACAAGTCACCCTGTAGTAGCAGAAGTCACCTTGGAGAGACCAGCTACAAAGAAACCATCCTGTAGAGAGTTCAGCTACAAACAAATCACCCTGTAGAGAGTTCATCTATGAACAGATCACCTGTAGATAGTTCAGCTATACAAGTCACCCTTTAGAGAGATCAGCTAGAAGAAGTCACCGTCTAGAGAGATCAGCTAGAAGCAAGTCACCTTGTAAAGACCAGCTACAAAGTAACCATCCTGTAGAGAGTTCAGCTACAAACAAATCACCCTGTAGAGAGTTCATCTATGAACAGATCACCTGTAGATAGTTCAGCTATACAAGTCACCCTTTAGAGAGATCAGCTAGAAGAAGTCACCGTCTAGAGAGATCAGCTAGAAGCAAGTCACCTTGTAGAGAGTTCAGCTACAAAGAAACCATTCTGTAGAGAGTTCAGCTACAAACAAATCACCCAGTAGAGTGTTCAGCTAGATAAAAGTCACTGTATACAGAGAGATCAGGTCACCCTATAGAGAGATCAGCTAGAAGAAGTCACCTTGTAGAGAGTTCAGCTACAAAGAACACACTCTGTAGAGAGTTCAGCTAGAAACACGTCACCCTGTAGAGATTTCAGTTACAAATAGATCATCCTGTAGATAGTTCAGTTAGATACAAGTCACATTGTAGAGAGATCAGCTAGAGGAAGTCATCTTGTAGAGAGACAAGCTAAAACAAGTCACCTTGTAGAGAGTTCAGCTCCAAAGAACCCACTCTGTAGAAAGTTCATGGTACAAACAAGTTACCCTATATAGAGATTAGCTAGAAAGAAGCCTGTAGAATGCTCGGCTATAATCAAATTACCTTGCAGAGAGTTCAGTTACAAACAAACCACTTTATAGAGAGATGAACTAGAAACAAGTCACCTTGTAGAGAGGTCAGCTACAAAGAAACCATCCTGTAGTTCAGCTACATTTCAAGTCACCCAGTAGAGAGATCAGGTGCAAAGAAATTATCCTGTGGGGAATAATTGACATGTAATAAATATATGTATATAATTTGTATTATTACTATATAATAGAATCAAAAATAGTTGAAGTATTAAAAATTGTCTTTTAAGTTCTTTTCTTCTTCCTGTGGTAAATAAAAAAAAAACAGATGGGTTAAAAAAGCCCCAAAGCCAGCTATAGGCTGGCTTTGCAATATACAAATACAAAAAGAAGTGATATCTAATCAAAAAAGGCCAAGCTGTAAAAAAAGGTGCGGCCCCTAAAAAGGCCATGGTGAAAAAAGATGTGAAATCCAAGGTGGCGGCCAAGAAATGGCTGTGATGGTAGGTTAATGGCAAAAATTTTAATTACGACAATTCAGGTGAATTTGGTGCCAAATCCTAGTGGAGGAGGCAACACAAATTCACCTGAATCGTCGTAATTAAAATTTTTGCCATTAACCTACCATCACAGCCATTTCTTGGCCGCCACCTTGGATTTCACATCTTTTTTCACCATGGCCTTTTTAGGGGCCGCACATTTTTTTACAGCTTGGCTGTTTTTGATTAGATCTCCTTAGCTACATAATACTCTTGGTACTTTAAACAAAAGGTTTAAACTATGATAATTACTTAATGTGCCAACTGATTTCCAACTTATTCTGTCATGTGGATTACCCGGTAGGCATGACAAAATCACTTAGCAATTTTCAAAATTGTGCATAACTGTTGTTCTTCAGTTAATCTATACAAAACTTGGGCTACAAATGTGTTGAATTATGCTGTTACTGTCCTCTAAATTTAAGTGTATCGCCTAAAGCATACACAAGCTTTTGTGATTTTTCTAAAGTGTGCAAAAAGAAAAACAAGTAAGAAGATTAAGAAGAAAACCAAGAAAATAAGATGAATACTGAAAGTGTCTATCCTAGTGATGGCTGGATGAATTTGACTCAAATTTTAAATAAGAGGTGCCTAACCTTGAGGGAGTTTCCATAGCAAAAGTTGTTTTATTTCTGTGTAGGCACTATTGAGCTACAAATGTGTGAAAATGGTGTTTTTTGATTTTTGTAGAAGACGTACTTGTGCGTCTGCACTGGACACATGGTGTGTCCTGATATTATATCATACACCTCTGCAGCTGAAGGATTCATCTCATCATCACCAGTACTCACTGTCAAGTTGATAACAAGTTTCATTTCCAATGAAATTCCCATGTTAGAGCCTTTGAAGCAGAAGTGGTGGAGCAAGGAAAACAGTGGATAAAGAGCAACTTTGGCAATAGAAGTTACACTGTCACAACATACACATTGGGAATCTAGGCCCTTAGATCCAAAAATGTGTCAATTGCTTCAGAGATTTATTAGCAACTTACAGAAGCATGTGAACCTGATATACTGTACTTCAGAGTAGCTCACTGCTTTAGTAGGGAACTGTAGTTTACCACTCCTTAAGACTGGTAGACTGCTTCTATTTTACTGTAGTATAAATGGTAAGTAGAAATTTACTACTACAACTGTCAAATTTTCTAAAACTTTTACAATGTGGTTATTATGACAATGCCAATCTTGTCCAGGTATGTAGTCTTATTCAATACAATTGTTTGTGGCGGAACTTCAAATCATGAACTTCACAAAGTATCTGCAATAACACCTGATACCACTTATATAACAGAATGAGGTAAAAAATAGTGAGTGTAATTTTATGACTTGAAAACCAAAACTTCTGAGGAGAAATATGCAAATGATGGATAACTTCCTGGGTGTGCATGACAGATAGAGTCATCAAACTTCCTCGACACTGATTAGCCCCAAAGTAGATGTGAGTGACTTAGCCCCAAATAGATGTGAGTGACTTAAGGTTATGGGATAGTGAGTGACTGTCGAACAAAATTTTTATGACGTAATTAAGGCGGCTTGCAGTTGTTGTGTTGTGTATCAGCTGATAACAGACTTAAATTGTTGGGAGAGTAATAGGTACTGACTGGACAGTTACAAGGTACAAGAAAACACACATAACAGTACAAGATTACATAGAAACAGCACACTTAGTAACTGATGCACCTGTAAGCGCATGCATAGTTTTGCTCAATAATGGAGATATTTCCCTGAACCAAAAATCAGCACTGTCAAACAAGTTATTAACATTTTGTATAAATAAACTACTAGTTTGGCTTCTAGTATAGATCATAACGGAGCCATTTCTAAGAAATAATGTTTCTAGTGCTTGTGATATGAATTTAAAAATTAATTTTGTGACCACGGTGTCTTGTTTCAGACCACTTTGTTTCCATATTTCAGCAACTATATACATTATTCACAAATTCCTCTTGTCAGTCCTTCACAAGTGATCTTCTTCAAACCTTAGAACTGTTAGTAAGTTCTCATGGTTTTTCATTGGTCTGATTATTGGTTCATAGTTTTCACTATTTGGCATGGGGACAACTCATGTTTTCATAACAACATTTGAATTCCATGTCGATTAATGAGAAGTTAAGAATGCATAAATATTTCGTAACATTGGATTAAGAAAAATCAAAACCCTAAATCATGAAAAATGATATATACTGTACACGTGGGTTTACAGTATCCTGTAACCTTAATACTAGATTACAGTTGTCATATGAATACACTGCAAAAGATTCAAGATAATAATGATCCTAGAAGGAATTTGAATTGCCAACTTCACGGATAGCCCAAAGGTACAATGTTATTAAAATAATTGCTGTAGTAATATTTTGATAGCAATAAGGAGAAATGAGAAATAGAGAGCACTGGCTTCATAATCTTGATCCAAGGAAGAATAAAATTACGCTATATGTGTGTGCAACAGAAAAATCAATATCCTGTGTTCTGATTCGCCTTATATTAAGTAAGTGACTATTACAATGGTGGAAAGATGGGATGGGGGCAGAGGATGCTTCCTTGATTCAGTAGGATTTGTGCTAAAGGTTACATGCAAAATTGTAAACCAGTATTACTAACACACAAGATCGAGATACTCTAATAGAGTAGTCACCTAATAGAACATTCACCAGGAACATAAGTCGGTTCTGCTATGCAATTTATCAATCTGTCTGCATTGACAGAGACAAAATTAAGTTTGTAAACCTATACTAAATGCCTTCATTTACTGATATGAATATTGTATAGTACTAGTATCCATTGCCACAATATTCCTATTCAAGTATACGTATATACACCACTAAGATGCTTTCAGATACTACCTCAAAGCAATCAAATTTTGAATTTTTTTTGTGGGAGCATACCCCCAGATACCTTAGTATTGGCATGCTACACAACTATAAGGTACAGCTTCACGCACTATAAGGTACAGCTGTATACACCAAGGTACAGTTAATAATTTTTAAATGACAACCTTGACTTGCCCCCAGAGTACTAGTAATGTGTGTGTCTGATATCAAGTTGAAACCTTGTCATACATCCATGAGCTTAACAGTTTAAAATGGTAAATATCATGTATATAACTATTATCATTATAGGTATTATCATTATAGGTGCATGAATTGCAACAGGGTTACTTCATGTAAATAGCTCACAGTAGTGGCTTGCCTTTATTTTTGTGGTGTGTGCACATTTTTAAAAAAATTGGCCACGTGATTCACTACCATGAGTCTTAACAATATACAGTGTATGCAATTGTACACATTGAAGTAACCTGGTGATTGTATCAATGATTCCTATAGTAGTGTTAAGATCATTAGGTAAAAATACTTCAGTAGAAGTAGTCATATTGATCAGCTCTCCAGAAATGCCTTGCAATTCATTAAGAACATCTCCAATACTGCTGGGACTGTTTATCAATTCATTAACTCTTTCTAGTAGATAAGTAAATACAAGATGTCTGCACTGTGTAATATTTATCAAACGATCCCATACACCATTTGGTAGACATCTTCTATAAGCTTCTCCTATTACAAGTAGATACAGTACATGTACGTAACTGAAAACAGATTACAATTTAGGGCCAAGAACATAACAAAAGTGTGTACAGCGATCAGAATAATGAAAAAGATAACACATCATGCATACATACAGATACATACGTAGGATTGCACAGTATATTTGGACCCTCCAAAAAGCGGACCCTCCATCCACTTTTTCTTGAAATATTTGGACCACTAAAATATTTAATCTCCCTACAAATTTTATTATTAACACCATTTGCATGCATACAAGGGGGGGTGGGGTGTCCAGATATTTCAGCTGAAATAATCGATACTCCCTGTCTATACTATTCTTGCCCTTACCTGTTGCATTCAGCTAATCATCCCAGTTTCTTTTATTATGGAAAAGTGACAATTGTAAAGTGTATAACTATAATATTTCTTTTACTGGCTGCCTCTGCCAACACTTTGCCTACTACTGTCAGTTTTCAACATCAATCCATACAAAGTGTTGATTTATGTAATTCCACCTGTCTTACTAGTAGTGATGCCACGATATATCGATATATCGACATTTAACAAGGTGGTGATATAGTCAATCAGTTATATCAATGTATCATGATATAGTATAATGATGTGGGGGAAGCCAGACATTATGGTATTTGGCAGTTATGTGTTGATGGTTTAGAGGTAGATATATGCCAACCCCAAAGTAAATTGTGAGGTTTCAAGGTCTGTATGAAGCACTGGCCACTTGTCTCAATGTATATAATAGATTTCATCTTCTGAAAGAATTATCTTAGCTCAATTATACAAAGAGTAGGTGGACTCAGCCAACCATACTTATTATAATAACTGCATTTTACTGATGTAGCTAAATTTTATTTTTAACCATACAATGCCCAGACAGGTCCTATAATATTATTATGTTGTAGTTCTGTTTGGTCACATGAGTCCAAAACTTTACCTGACATTTTATTGCTTTTTTGTTTGTTTTTGTACGCATTCAGCATCATTAATTGTGACCGAATTTGCAAAAAGGTACCTTTCCACCACATTTACATATGTGCAAACAAAATATTATAACAGTTGATTCCTTACACTGATTAAGCTGCTGTTTGTATCTAACTATAGCCAGATACTGTAGCTTTACTGATGGAAAATTTCAGATAGGTATAGGGGTAATTCCATGTAAAATCAACAAGGAATTTAGGGTCACCTCTTGGAGTTTTACAAAATTTTGTGTGTTAGTACCTGTGATGCTTATCACTCATGCAAATGTTAGTTCCATGCATCCCATAGTTTCTGTTTTATGACCACAAATATTTTGAATATTTCTTGGAAAATTGGTCCATCTCTAGTTACAAAATCGACTGTAACTTCACACTGTGTAAATATTTTAAATACAATTTTCACTGATGGAAGACTGTTGATCAACCTTTCCAGTGGTTCCTAAATTATGGGATATCTACTTAATTATGGTTCAACAATACTTTATTGAAAGCTTTAATCCTTTTTATTTCAAAAAACGCTTGAAATTTTTGTGAATAATGATTCTATGATTGATAAATTTTTGTGGTGGGATCACAATGGGCTCAAGAGATATAGACAAATATGTTGTGGTGTACAGAGGAATTTTCTCCAATACCACTCACAACAAGGCCATGCCAACTTTGTCTTACAGAGTGAAGGTGTCTAGGTACATTGCAACCTGTATTAGTGACCACCTGACCACCTATGTGCTGCAGTTAATTGATACTTCTTTAATTGTATATCAATATACAGTGTATAACACCAAAGCATCAACCCTTTCTAGAAAACCTAAAAGCGGTCCTTATTGGAAGGTGGACTTTAAATGAGATCATCATGTATCCATAAACATGTGAATGCTGTATCATCTGTTCAGAAATACCTTATTTTTACAGGTTTTTGCAATTGAATTCGTCGCCTTTGCAATTGAATTCGTCCCGTTTGCAATTGAATTCGTCGGTATTGCAATTGAATTCGTCTTTATTGCAATTGAATTCGTCCCGTTTGCAATTGAGTTCGTCGGTTTTGCAATTGAATTCGTCGCTTTTGCAGTTGAATTAGTCGGTTTTGCAATAGAATTCGTCGCGTTTGCATTACAATTCGTCATAAACAAAACGGCTCCAAGAAACCAACCCATTCATTAAGAGATGAACTATTTATGCCTTGGAGAGTTACACTTGAGACACTAGAAGGTAATTAAAGCTGGTAGTACGCGAAGTTGATAGCTGTCTGACAAGTTAATTAGCTTGCTCACAAGTGACCACACCCATCGCGAATGGCGTAGTAGAGTTTGGAATGTTGTTGGAGAGGCTGTAGAGGAAGAATTATTGCCTTATAAAGAGTTGTTTACTACTGTTGTACTTGAACAAGTTCTTGTAGCAGCTGCTACATCATGTTTTCATGTTTGCTCCAGCTGCCATTCTTGTTATGGACGAATTTAACTGCAAAAGCGACAAATTCAATTGCAAAAACGACGAATTCAATTGCAAACGGGACGAATTCAATTGCAAACGGGACGAATTCAATTGCAAAAGCGACGAACTCAATTGCAAACGGACGAATTCAATTGCAAAGTCGCCGAATTCAATTGCAAAAACCTGTAAGTAAAATCCCGCCGTATTGCACTTACATATGTAGCCCCACTCCTCACTATTCAAGTTATGTACATGGTTGCATATATGTACAACAGACCTCCTCAAAAAGGATATCCAGGCTGTTGATAGCCATTCATGATCTCACTTTATAAAAGTACATACATTTTGACCCAAGAAGTCTGTGGTTTCTCAAAAACGAACACTTTATCAATGGGTCCAGGGAATAGAAGAGTCACACTGTATGCAGTAGATGCATTACTTGCTACCAAGAATTTCTTTTTATATTATGAACACTTGCTTGCACCTCAATGTGTGATTTGTACTACTGTAATTACTAAATGGTTTTTCAAAGTATTTTGTATTCATGCTTTGAAAATCACTACAGGGAAATGTTAAATACACATGAAAATGTGGTCAACATGTTTACCTATTGTGTGAGCGTGTGCATGAATTTTTGTCTTGATCTTCAAAGTGGTCACAAATACAAAGTAATTTAAAATTTAATTTGATATATTGAGGTGTAAGTTATGCATGTATATGGTAAAAACCCCTCCATTCCTATGACTATGATAAAGTGGTGATATTACATGGGCCACAGAAAGTATCTTAGTTCAAAAGTATGTGCACCACTAGAATGGGAGTATAAACAGATGTCCAGGTATCCAGGGGCAGATCCAGACTTTTTAAAAGGGGGGTTCCACTCTAGAATTGCAACTTCACCCTAGCTGTAAGTCGAACACCAAAAAAGAAAAAAAAGGTCATCACCTGCTGACAATAGCTGCCCCTCACCATAGATGCCGTCACCAACTATATTTCCTTATTGATAACTAAATTCATAAGCTTGCTACGCTGCTCCTCTTAGGAATACTGTGACTGCTCTATTAGAGCATCTTGACTAAGGGCTCTTTCAAAAGGGGGTTCCATGGAACCCTTTGAACCCCCCTGGATCTGCCCCTGGTATCCCTTTTGAGGGAGTTCAGTTATACATACCTATGCAGCCAAATACGCAACTTAAATAGGGCTAAGTCCACTACAGTGGGATTCAACTTGATAAAGAAGATATTTCTGAAGAGATGATACAACATTCACATGATATTGTTATGGACACATGGTGGTCAGATCTGTAATTTAAAGTCAACCTGTCTAATACGTAAGGACCATTTTTGGATTTGCTAGAAAGGGTTGATGCTTTGGCACTATACATTAATATCTAATCAAAAACAGCCAAGTTGTAAAAAAAGTTGCGGCCACCAATAAGGCCATGGTGAAAAAAGATGTGAAATCCAAGGTGGCGGCCAAGAAATGGCTGTGATGGTAGGTTAATGGTTACATTTTAATAACAACAATTCAGGTGAATTTGGTACCAAGACCAAGCGGCACAAAATTCACCTGAATTGTCGTTATTAAAATGTAATCATTAACCTACTATCACAGCCATTTCTTGGCCGCCACCTTGGATTTCACATCTTTTTTCACCATGGCCTTTTTGGGGGCCGCACCTTATTGTACAGCTTGGCTGTTTTTGATTAGATATCACTTCTTTTTGTATTTGTATACTGCAAAGCCGGCCTATGGCTGGCTTTGGGGCTTTTTTAACCCATGTGTTTTTTGCTTTACTACAGGAAGAAGAAAAGAACTTAAAGAAGAATTTTAGTACTTCAATTATTTTTGATTTTATTAGTAATTATACAAATTATATACATATATTTATTACATGCCCATTATTCCCCACAGGATACTTTTTTGCAGCTGATCTCTCTACTGGGTGATTTGAAATGTAGCTGAACTATATACAGGATGGTTTCTTTGTAGCTGAACTCTCTACAAGGTAACCTCTTCAAGCTGGTCTCTCTACAGGATATTTTGTTTCTAGCTGAACTCTCTACAGGTGATTTGTTTGCAGCTAAACTCTCTACATGGTGGTGTCTTTGTAGCCGAACTCTCTACATGATGGTTTCTTTGTAGCTGAACTCTCTATAAGGTGACTTCGTCTAGCTGAACTCTCTTCAGGGTGATTTTTTTTGTAGCTGAACTCTCTGCAGGGTGATTTATTTGCAGCTGAACTCTCTACATGATGGTTTCTTTGTAGCTGAACTCTCTATAAGGTGACTTCGTCTAGCTGAACTCTCTTCAGGGTGATTTTTTTTGTAGCTGAACTCTCTACAGGGTGATTTATTTGCAGCTGAACTCTCTACATGATGGTTTCTTTGTTGCTGAACTCTCTACAGGGTGTTTTGCTTGTAGCTACTCTCTACAGGGTGATTTGTTTCTAGCTTATCTCTCTACAGGTTGGTTTGTGTGTAACTGATCTCTTTACAAGCTGATTTGTTTGTAGCTGACCTCTCTTCAGGGTGATTTGTTTCTAGCTGATCTCTCTACAGGGTGATTTTTTTGTAGCTGACCTCTCTTCAGGGTGATTTGTTTCTAGCTGATATCTCTACAGGGTGATTTTTTGTAGCTGACCTCTCTTCAGGGTGATTTGTTTCTAGCTGATCGCTCTACAGGTCGTTTGTTTGTAGCTGAACTCTCTACACGTTGATTTGCTTGTAGCTGAACTCCTTACATTGTGTCTAATTTCTAGCTGATCTCTCTACAGGGTGATTTGTTTGTAGCTGATCTCTCTACAAGTTGAATTGTGTGTAGCTGATCTCTCTGCAGGTTGATTTGTTTGTAGCCGATCTCTCTACAAGGTATTTTATTTGTAGCTGAACTGTCTAAAAGGTGATTTGTTTGTAGCTGATCTCTCTACAGGTTGATTTGTTTGTAGATGAACTCTCTACAGGGTGATTTGTTTCTAGCTGATTGCTCTGCAGGTTGATTTGCTTGTAGATGAACTCTCTACAGGGTAACTTGCTTGTAGCTGAACTCCTTAATTTGTGTCTAGTTTGCAGCTGATCTCTCTACAGGGTGATTTGTTTGTAGTTGAACTCCTTACATTGTGTGTAGTTTCTAGCTGATCTCTCTACAGGGTGATTTGTTTGTAGCTGATCTCTCTACAAGTTGATTTGTGTGTACCTGATCTCTCTGCATGTTGATTTGTTTGTAGCCAATCTCTCTACAGGTAATCTGTTTGTAGCTGAACTCTCTATAAGGTGATTTGTTTGTAGCTGATCTCTCTGCAGGTTGATTTGTTTTAGCTGAACTCTCTACAGGGTGATTGCTTGTAGCTGAACTCCTTACATTGTGTCTAGTTTCTAGCTGATGTCTCTACAGGGTGATTTTTTGTAGCTGAACTCTCTTCAGGGTGATTTGTTTTTAGCTGATCTATCTACAGGTAGATTTGTGTTGATTTGTTCATTGCTGATCGCTCTAAAGGTTGATTTGTTGCAGCTGAACACCCTGCAAAGTGATTTGTTTGTTGCTGATCACTCTAAAGGGTAATTTGTTTGTAGCTGATCTCTCTCCACAGTGACTTGTGTGTAGCTGAATTCTGTGTAACTGAATTCTCTAGAGAGTGACTTAATTGTAGCTGAATTCTCTACACAGTGCATGCCTTGTTTATAGCTGAACTTTCTTCAGTATGACTTGTAATGTTCTGAATCTCTATAGTGATATCAGTGGCGGATTTAGGGGGGTTTCAAGGTTTCCACGGAAATCCCCTTTGAAAAATGATTGCGTAACAATTAAATGTTTAATTATTGCGGCGTGCGCCTCGATCGAGATACTCTAACAGAGCAGTCACAGTAGCTATTAAAGTAGTGTGTAGCAAGTTATTTAAGGTATTTTATGTATTATCAATAGGCTGTGACCTTTTTTTTTGGTCTCACTTTACTAAACCAGACGATGTAGTGCAAAGTTTTGTGTATCTCATGTCAGTGTATATCTCCACCTTCTAAACTGGAAACCCCCTTTATAAATTCCTAGATCCACCACTGGATATATTTGCTTAACTCTCCACATGGTGACTGTCTTCTTGCTGAACTGTCTATAAGATTAACTGTTTGCAGCTGAACTCCCTACAGAATAACTTGTGATGTAATAAAATTCTATAATGGAGTAAATAAATTAGCCGAATGCTCTATTACGGTGACTGTTCTATTAGAGTATCTCGATTTCGCATTTGCTACACGGAGTTGGCTTTCGAATCATAACTCAGTGGTTTGTAATCTGATTCTTCTGTACTACTGCAAGGACTTTCTATGAAGTTTATTCCAGCTATACACCGATTTTCAGCTCATTGCTCTAAGCGGTTTGCCTAGTAGGCGTGAAAACTTATACTTTTTTATTCATAAAAATCGATCGCGTAATTGTGACACAGGTTGGGTTTTGTGTCATATCTCCGTGGTCTTTATCTCGATTCCTTTCAAACCACCAAAAGGCACTCCTACGATGGTTACTCCATCTACATAGCAATTTTCAACTCATTCCATGAAGCGGTTTACCCTGTAGGCGTGACAACAAATCGATCTTGTTTTACGCGAATAATCGGTCATAACTCCTGAACCATTCATCGGATTTGTACCACATTTGGTGCTAGGATTCGCCTTTGGACTCCCGTTCTGTGTCCCAAATTTCAAGGCGATCGGAGTACGCGTTTGCTTGTTATAGCAATTTTTGCAAGTGTGCGAAAAGACTAAGAAAAAAAAAAACGAAGAAAGAAAAAAAAAACGAAACTTTGGCAGCTCGTATCTCGAAAATGGCTGGAGCGATTGCCTTCAAATTTGGAATGTAGACTCCCTTGGCTGGCGGACAACTGTGTAGCAAATTTGGTTCCAATCAGATAAGTGATCACCGAGATACAAAGGTGTGAAACTGACGTTTTCGTTCTTCCTGTCAATGTACTCACGGTGTGGCGCGCCGGCTTCTTGGGCCGCACGACACACTATCGTGTGTCTTGATCCAATTGTGACCGGATTTCACATAACACGGCTTCCACACACACAAAATCAAACTTATGTTTTTACCAGAAATGGATTGCTGGTCTAATACACTATCATACTCCACTCTGTATTTCCTTCAGGACTGGCAAGTCTGGTTTCTGCAGCAGCTTTCTTCCGACCCTGTCAAAGCCATGAGTGGAAGATTGGTGCCATTAAATGGCCATGGCTTTGTTGTAATGGTGTGTAGTGAGCTGGGACTTCACAGGGAGCTTGTCAATAGTGTTCTCAGTCAATTTGGAGTGATTTGAAGGCCATGAAGGGCCATGGAGGGCCCAAACTTGGCCTCTGTATCCATTCTAGTGTTGTTCCAGTTCTCAGTACTGGAACTAAAATAATTCCAGTTTCTGCCCTTTTTATTCCAATTCCAGTTGGAACTGGAACAATAATTTTGCTTTTCTTAAGACTGAAACTGGAACTAGAACTATAATTTTACTTTCTTCAAAACTGGAATTAGAACTATAAAGAAATTTTATCAAGTACTGGAACTAATACTGGAACTGGAATTGGTCATAACCATAAAGCTTTTGCCAATGAGATTTTATGTTCTTATAAGACCAGAATTTATCTGCAGACAAAAGCACTTAATGTAGTATATAACTTCGTAAAAGATGTATGTATTACAACCATGTATACATCAATGTGCTAAAAACTGCTTGAAACAACTGATTAGCTATAATATTAGAACAGAATGCAAAATGCTGGCTCAGTCACATGTTATGTCTGGTTCAGTGTTTGATAATTACATGTAGCTACAAGTCTTTTAGTACCACCCTATAGAGTGTTAGGGTTATAGTTATTAGTGTAATAATGCTGATAACTACTATACAGTATTGGCTACATACTATACAGTATTAGCTACATATATGAAACAAGTAAACCTGTAGCATATTAGCTTATATAACTTAATAGTGAGTCTCCATATTTCATTATGGGCTTTGGGTAATACTTAAGTTAAAATAAGTGTTGTTCTAGAATATCAAGTAAATGTCATGGGAACTAGAACTGTAATTCTAAAAATTATGGTTCCAGAACTGGAACTAGAACCGTAATTCTAAAGATTATGGTTCCAGAACTGGAACTAGAACTGTAATTCTAAAGGTTATGGTTCCAGAACTAGAACTAGAACTGTAATTTTAAAGATTATGGTTCCAAAACTGGAACTAGAACTGTAATAACTAGCTGATACTGGATCAACACTAAATTCCATTCGTCTTCTAGCTCCATTTTAGACTCCTATATTAAGCCCACCCACCCACCACACCCACCCACCACCCCTATTACTACCACCTGTGATATTATTACCTGCTCGAAAAAAAATTCCCAAAACAGGGCATATTTTGGGTATCAGAAACTTACACACCCACACAGTGATAGCTAGTAAATAGATGAATAATTGGTGGAAATTTTACTAGCACAGCTGTAGGCACCCGGAAGTTACTACACAATGATTACTTAAAATCGCCATATCTCCTAACGAAGCTTTGCGTGTCGAAGTTGGGTTTTGTCAAATTCAGTCACACATGAATGCATTATAGCCCATATAAAGTGTACCTTACCAATTGATGCTTGAAAACAGGGCTACACTTCATTACCAACACATAGAACACATGGAACAGCAAGAGGCAGCCAAACAAACAATCTGTATTATTGTTAGATCACGTGATCTCACGTGATGCCTCCCTTAATATTAAATTGTGACCGGATTTCACATAACATGGCTTCCATACACACAAAATCAAACTTACATTTTTAACAGAGAAATAGATTGCTGGTCTAATACACTATCATATTCCACTCTGTATTTCTTTCAGGACTGACAAGTCTGGTTTCTGCAGCAGCTTTCTTCCGACGCTGTCAAAGCCATGAGTGGAAGATTGGTGCCATTAAATGGCCATGGCTTTGTTGTAATGGTGTGTAGTGAGCTGGGACTTCACAGGGAGCTTGTCAATAGTGTTCTCAGTCAATTTGGAGTGATTTGAGGGCCATGGAGGGGCATAGAGGGCCCAAACTTGGCCTCTGGATTCCATTCATCCTCTTGCTCCATTTTATACTCCTATATTAAGCCCACCCACCACCCCCACCCACCGCCCTATTACTACCATCTGTGATATTATTACCCGCTCGAAAAAACTTCCCAAAACAGGGAATATATTGGGTATCAGAAACTTATACACCCACACAGTGATAGCTAGTAAATAGATGAATAATTGGTGCAAATTTTACTTGCACAGCTGTAGGCACTGGGACGCTATACTATACAATTATTACTTAAAATTGCCATATCTCCTAATGAAGCCTTGTGTGTTGAAGCCGGTTTTTGTCAAATACAGTCACAATTAAAGAAGTATAAATTAAGTGCAGCACATAGGTAGTCTTTCGATACAGGTGGTCACTAGTACAGGTTGCATTGTACCTAGACACCTTCACTCTGTAAGACAATCTTGGCATGGCCTTGTTGTGAGTGGTTATTGGAGGCCTACACCCCCATATAGCAATAATAGACTGCAAAATTCCACTGCACACCACAACATAATTAATTATATCTCTTGAGCCCATTGTGGTCCCACCGCAAAAATTTTATCAATCATAGACCGTGATCTAATCATTATTCACAAAACAATTCAAAGAATTTCAAGCAGCCTTTTTTGAAATATAAAGGATTAAAGCTTTCAATAAAGTATTTTTGAACCATAATTAAGTAGATATCCCATAATCAAGGATCACTGGTAAGATCGATCAACAGTCTTCCACCAGTGAACATTGTGTTTAAAAATATTTACACAGTGTAAAGTTACAGTCAATTTTGTAACTAGAGACAGGCCAATTTTTCCTGAAATATTCAAACAATTTGTGGTCATAAATCAGAAACTATGGGTGTATGGAGCTAAAAATTTGCATGAGTGATAAGCATTACAGGTACTACAGACACACCAAGTTTTGTCAAAATCTGAGAGGTGACCCTAATTTCCTTGTTGATTTGACATGGAATGACCCATAGGCAACGATAAAAGTTATGAAGTATAAAGTTTAAAAAATAGGTCAAAATTTGTGTGTGAAAAAGGTGCCTTTAGTTTTTGCAATCTGGTCACAATTTATCAATGATGGTTTCATCCTTTATATTTGCTGTGTGAGTGTGGGAAACAAAAAAAATTCTTTTGAAATGTTTTATTTCCCCTTCTGTTGACTTTATTGACTATAGGCATAGACGGATCTGAGAGGGGCCAAGGGGTGCTGTGCCCCCCCTGGCCCTTCTCTTGCCCCCCTTGGACCTACAGTACTATATTGATACCAGAAACAAATCACAGCAAAACTAGAGATAGTATAGAAGAGTGGGTATTAATTAGAAAGCATTGTGTATGCATGAATAGGAAAATACTGTGTTGATGGATTGTATTAACTGTGTAGCCAGTAGAATAAAACTCAGTTGACAGTTGAACAATATCAGCTTAAGACAAACAGCTAATAGTGTTTCTGTTATTTGCTGACCAACTTTAAAATATAATATCTATATACTACTTTGACACCTCAGATTAAAGGAAACGACAGGGTTATACTTCTCAATATTGCCCTGTGGTTAGGGCAATATCATGATGTATCCCTGACCACAAATGCCTTTAATGCTAGGGCTATGTATTACACCTTTTGTATTGAGGTTCTTACACAGTGACACGTCATCTGAAGAAAATGCAGCTTTCTTGTGATATGAAAGCCAATGCTCAAAAGAGTTGCAATAATTGATGTAGTTTTCTATGGGCACAATCACAAGTACTACCCCATTAGGATCTAATGAGAAGGCTTTACCGGATAATACAGGGCATTGGAATTTTGAAGCTTAATTATGAATTTAAAATGTCCCAGTCCAAGAAATAAGTAGAACTCTTAGGAAACAGGACAAAACATACTGCACTAAATATAACATCTTCAGGCTGTAGGACCAGGTGTCCTGCAGGCTTTCAAACACTTGTACTGTAAAGCTTTATAAAAATTAATAACTGAATAAAAGGGTGGAAACAGAAAGCAGAAACAAGAAAAACAAATCAAAATTCCTGATAAAGGTTATAATTGTCCAGAGTGACTGTTCTATTAGAGAATTTTAAATGTTCTGAGGAATGTTCCAAAGAAACATTTTGGAATATGCATATTGACATGATGACTTTATCAGGCATCATTGGCTGATTGCTCCTGGTTCTGCTTTCCATTCCCATTCCTATAGTATGTACCCATCTGGTGATGATTTAATTATCTGGGAAAGCAGTCATGTGCCAAAGGAACCACAACACAGTTGGGATTTAGAATTTCGTCTACATTCAACTATCAGCATGAAATTCTCATCAGCAAATGTTTTTATTGCACATTCATACAAACGTTCAGGCTGATAATATAAATATAGTTCGATTTGCCTTACACATACATACTGCATATGGATGTTAACACACCTGATGCTCCATTTGGACAATGCTGACTTTCTAATATTCCTGGTATTTGTGCTATCCAGACAATACCCCAAACATCACTAATTTCATTGCAGACTGTACCTATATGCATCAAATTGTATTAATACTTAAGCTAGCAATTAAAAAATAATAAGGATGTATGTGTATATACACTTTATACTTACTCCTCATGGAAGTAAGAGTAATTATAATAATATAAGTGTTCACCCACTCATAGTGCTACACCAATCATCAGTTCAATAATCGGTATCAGACTGATAGGCTACTGTACTAGCTGATTAATCAGTTTTGATTAACTCAAAGCCAATGTTAATCTCCATTGTGCTGTGTGGTATAATGCAGATGTGGAGGAGGTTAGAGATAAGTGCTTTGGCATTTTAACTAAGTTATGTGTTAATGGTCAACAAGGCATACCCATAGCAAACTGTTGGATTTTAGGCCATTTTTAGGTTTCTAAGTAGTACCAGTTGCTTGTTTCAACTATATATGTGACTTAATTAAACCGTCGATATCTGCACAATTTTCAAAATGCATTTTATTTGTTCTTTGTTTTCTACAGGGACAGAGGAATGAACTAGCCAAGTTTCAGTTTCCTAAGTTAAGCAATGTTGGAAATACAGCACTAGACAGCCGGATGAGCAAATAATTAGATATGTACAGAAGCTATCGAGAAAAGAATCTACAGGCGCTTACATAAACCATCATAACTTACTGATACAATGACATACGGAATTGAATCTTGGCTCATTGTGTTTGCCATGAATATTTGCATCCACCAAGGTATAGTTTGTCCCACAGGCATGCTTCTTTGTTCGAGAAGTAAGGCAAATTCACTGAAAAACGATCATCGGTAAATTCTTTCGTCACCGCAACGTAAACAAACGTCTGTAACTTTGGAATCTTTTCGTATATGGAGATGAAACAAATTTTTGTACTGACCATGGACAGGCAAACAAGATGATGCCCAGGATTTATCCATTGGCAGCTTAATTCGTCCACCAGCGAGGTGATAAAAACTTGCATAATTTTTTTTCTGGAGCTTGTGTTTTTACCCATAGTTTTTAAATGCGTTTTATTACAAAAGTACTGTTGTGCGTATATCGACGGTTTTCCGAAATTCAGTCATATATATATCAAGGCACGACACACTATTGTGTCGTGTGGCCCTAGAAGCCGGCGCACCACACCGTGATCAAGACACACTGTGCCGTGCGGCCCAAGAAGCCGGCGCACCACACCGTGAGTATATTAACAAGAAGAAAGAAAATGATATTTTCACATCTATGTAGCTCTGTGATCCCTTATCCGATTGGAACTAAATTTGCTACATACATGCCAGCCAGTTATGGGAGTCTACATACCAAATTTGAAGGAAATCGGTCCAGCCATGTCCGAGATACAAGCAAACAACATTTTGCTTTAATTTCTTCGTTTTTTTTCTTCTACTTCTTCATTTCGTACACTTCTCAAAATCCGCCATAAAACACTAATGTGTGCTCCAATTGGGCTGAAATTTGGCACACTTGAAGAGCTCATTAAGGCGGATCGCAGTACCAACTTTGGTAGGACTCTGATTAATATTCACTGAGTTATGATCGATTATTCGCGTAAAATAAAGTCAAAGGTCTTTCACGCCCACAGGGTAAACCCCTTTAAAATGTAGATGGAGTTGCATGTAGATGGAATAACCATCGTAGGAGTGCTTTTTAGTGGTTTGAAAAGAATCAAGATAAAGACCATGGAGATATGACACAAAACCCAACCTGTGTCACAATTATACAATCGATTTTTATGAATAAAAAAACTATTAGTTTTCACGCCTACCAGGCAAACTGCTTAGAGCAATGAGCTGAAACCCGGTGTATAGCTGGAATAATCATCATAGAAAAACCTTGCAGTAGTACAGAAGAATCGGATTACAAACCACTGAGTCATGATTCGAAAACCAACTACGTGTTGCAAATGCGAGATACTCTAATAGAACAGTCACCCAAAAAGAGCATTCGGCTACGTTTATAACTTACTCCATCAAAGAATTGTACATTGCAAGTTATTCTGTAGGGAATTCAGCTACAACCAGTTAATCTGATAGACAATTCAGCTACAGGCAAGTCACCCTGTAGAGAGTTCACCTAGAAACAAATAACCCTGTAGAGAGATCAGCTAGAAGTCACCTTGTAAAGAGTTCAGTTACAAAGAAACTATGAACCATGTAGAGAGTTCAGCTGCAAACAAATCACCTTGTAGAGAGATCAGCTAGAAGAAGTCACCTTCTAGAGAGTTCAGCTACAAAGAAACCATCATATAGAGAGTTCAGCTAAAAAAATCACCCTGGAGAGAGTTCAGCTACGAAAAGATCACCCTGTAGAGAGTTCAGTTAGAAGAATTCACCCTATAGAGAGTTCAGCTGCAAATAAATCACCCTGTAAAGAATTCAGCTACAAACAAACCGCCCTGTAGAAAGATCAGCTAAAAGAAGTTACCTTGTAGAGAGTTCAGTTACCAATAAACCACCATGTAGAGAGTTCAGCTACAAACTAGTGACCCTGTAGAGAGATCAGCTAGAAGAAGTTACCTTGTAGAGAGTTCAGCTACAAACAGTTCACCCTGTACAGAGATCAGATAGAAGAAATTACCTTGTGGAGAGTTCAGCTACAAAGAAACCATCATGTAGAGAGTTCAGCTGCAAACAAATCACCTGTAGAGAGTTCAGCTACAAACAAATCACCCTGTACAGAGATCAGCTAAAGAAGTTACCATGTAGAGAGCTCAGCTACTAACAATTCACCCTGTACAGAGATCAGCTAAAGACGTTACCTTGTAGAGAGTTCAGCTGCAAAGAAACCATCATGTAAAGAGTTCAACTATAAACAAATCACCTTGTAGAAAGATCAGCTAGAAGAAGTCACCTTGTAGAGAGTTCAGTTACAAAAAAAAACAACCATGTAGAGAGTTCAGCTACAAACTAATGACTCTGTAGAGATATCAGTTAGAAGAAGTTACTTTGTAGAGAGATCAGCTACAAAGAAACCAACATGTAGAGAGTTCAACTACAAACAAGTGACCCTGTAGAGACATCAACTAGAAGAAGTTACCTTGTAGAGAGTTCAGCTGCAAAGAAACCATCATGTAGAGTGTTAAGCTACAGTACAAACAAATCCTGTAGAAATATCAGGTAGAAGAAGCCACCTTGTAGAGAGTTCAGTTGAAAAGAAACCACCATGTAGAGAGTTCAGCTGACCCTGTAGAGACATCAACTAGAAGAAGTTACTTTGTAGAGAGCTCAGCTACAAAGAAACCATCATGTAGAGAGTTCAACTACAAACAAGTGACCCTGTAGAGACATCAGCTAGAAGAAGTTACCTTGTAGAGAGTTCAGCTGTGAAGAAACCATCATGTAGAGAGTTCAGCTACAAACAGATCACCCTGTAGAAATATCAGCTAGAAGAAGTCACTTTGTAGAGTGTTCAGTAATAAATATATGTATTATATATATATACGTATATGTATATTTAGACTCTATTTAGGCCATTTTGGGTGAGTAATAAATCTCATATACTCCATGTCTTCAGGCACAATATAACATATGCTCAAAATCTAGGTTTATCCAATCGCTATGCATTGTTCATGGGCAGTGATTTAGCGAGCACGATTATTTTGTCACGTGAAGCCGCATAGTTGCAATGGCGCTAGTATTATCGTAAGAAAACCAGCTGGTTTTTCCGAGCCTACAGCAGAAACAGCCGTGGATGAGGTAAGTAATCTGAGTGTAATGTGAAATAGAGTCTAAAGCAGTTATACGGGCACAATGTGGAGTCTATGAAATTTATAAACTCGAAGGCCCGGGCTGTAGCGCACGAGCGAAGCGAGGGCGCTACTAAGGGTCTCGTGCTTGTGCGTATATTTCAGGCAAATCACTCATGCCCATGTTACAACTACTACATAGTGTATACATGTGTAGCAGTAGTAAAATACACTTAAACCCCCTGACAAACATGAGTAGCACCAAACTTTTATTTTACCCTGTATATCAAAAAGTATAAGGAAAATTTGGAATTTCAAGTTTGATTAGGAATCATAGAATGCTCACTAGTATATCTGCAGGTCTACATAGGTTACTCCCTTGTTTCCCTACTTTTATCTATGATCTCTAATTGAACTATTTATCCTTATACTTATTTGCTTACTTTTGTAACATTATTTTGACTAGTAAACTTGTGCATACCGCATCAAAAGAGATGAGAGAACCACAGTTAACATTCTTGTCTGAACATACACCCCAGCTATCAATTACTGACTCAAAAGTGAAGTGGCGATTAGTGCCAATTATTCTTTGCTTTCAGCTATATTCATATATGTAACAGGATCGTGTGCTGTGGTATTCAGGATTAATAGTGTAAGCATTGTAAATAGGAAGGAGTAAAAAATAGTGTGAGGCGAAGCCGAGCGATACTTTCTTCCTGTTTACAATGCGAGAACTATTAATCCCAAATACCACTGCCATCCATCCTATTTTACAAATTAATCCAACAACCATACCAACTATTACTAAGCACAGAAATCCAAAAAATAACCACTGCAAAAGATAGACATAATAATTTTAAAATACAATTAGGTAATGGAACTGGTATTACACTTGTTTGTCAAAGTCCCTTGACAAAATCTGTAATATTAATCTGATTGGGTAAAATAGAGTAGTATACTTTTATTAGAAGTAAATTTCTGACTTGACAACTGGTGTTACCATAGTGATACATGCCCCACAGCATGACAACAATATGGTTGTTTAGCAACAGTTGATAGGTAACCGTTGCTGAGGTTTTTCCGAGCACCATTTTCTTCCTGTTTACAATGCGACAACTATTAATCCCGAATACCACAGCCATCTGTCCTATTACAAATTAATCTAACAACCATAGCAACTATTACTAAGCAACAAAAATTCAAAAATAACTACTACAAAAGATCAATCACATTTAGTAACCACTGCTAGTCCCAAACTGGCGTTGACCTCAGCAACGGTTACCTATCAACTGCTGCTAAGCAACCATATTGTTGCCGTGCTGTGGGTATGTATCACTATGGTAACACTAGTTGTCAACTTAGAAATTTACTTCCAATAAAAGCACACCACTCTATTTTAGCCAATCAGATTACTATTACAGATTTTTGTCAAGGGATTTTGACAAACAAGTGTAATACTAATTCTATTGCGACGTATTTTTAAATTATTATGTGAAGGTTCTATTGAGAGTATTAACACATTCACTTGTCAGATTAAGTCTGTTATACAGCACTACAAATAAAGAACAACAAGATTAGTTCCTCTGCCAGTCACCACAAAAATATGGACAATTTGCATGCCCCTATTATGAATACTGACTCGGAAAGTGGTTATTACACTTTGCTTCAGCTATGTTCAGCTCATTTCACAGCATTACAAACAAAGAACAGTAGGAGAAGCACCAATGCAGCCACCATGGATACACGGATGATTCCAGTTCACAAACATAGGGAAGCCATCGCACTAGCTACCACAAATTGATACCTTTGGCTGTCAGCTAAAAAAGATGGTAAACAAAGGAGGTAAGTCCATGATGCATGTATTTTACATACTGTGGTATGCCAAAATGCACATCTCAGGACAATGTCAGTAAAAAATCAGGCCTGTGTAGCTTTAGCTGTCATTGAGTTATGCTTGTCTGAAGGAATCAATCAGTCAGTTTATCAGTCAGAAAATTCCACGAAATATATATTTTTTAAATCCGTAGCAACTTTTTGGAAGCATTTCAGGTCATACTGACGACACTTTTGGGCTTGATTACACCTAACCAATACTGCCAAGGTACCATGATGGTATTTTGAAGCTGGTTTTAGGGTGATATTTTGGGCCAGAAAAGCCCCCCAAGCTTAATATACAGTGCTGTACTGATGCTATGTCACTAATATATGTTATTTAATAATGATGAGACTTTGAGAATGTGTGTTAGTGATCTTCAGATCGGTTATCGGTATTGGCTAATTCAATAACATCAGTTATCGGAGTACCTGTAATTGGCTACTTTAGTTATTGGTGCAACATTACCCACTCAATGGGGATCTACTATATAGTGCATTTGTAACTGACCCAACTAAAATGGGTATAATACATATTATACTGTGACAATATCACCAAAGCTGTTTCTTAACCAGTAAGTATCCATGTCACATATTTATCATAATTAGCCTACTTGATGGCTTAACTATTTCGGACTAAATATCAGTATAATTTTATCAATTATTACATTTTGTATATAATTATCCATATGCAACCTCCAAAAAGCTGACCTGCAGTCAGACTAAGGGTTTCAATTTGTATAATTTTAGGTAAATAGCATAATTAGCAGTGTTTTAATCATAGATAAATACAATTATTTTGGTGAATGATATATTATAGTATTGACTACATAATAAAAGTACATATGTTTGGTTTGTGTTTTCCATTCCATACGGTCTGTAAGAAAACTCAATAAGCAATTGAGGTGGAAGGTAGAAATTTGCACTAAAATATGCTGTGACATGCCCTCATTTACCCTCCCAACTTTAACGAATGTATAAGTTATAAGTAAATGTGCTAAAAAGAAAGCATCTTATCACATGATATTACAGTACTGTATATGAGAGAAATGGAATCATGTGATCTCCCATAAGTCCCTGCCTAGTTTTAACAATCCTTCTCATTCCAGATTGTGTACCTACTCCCCTATAGGTAAAAGCAACAAGAAAATAAAGGTTATTTGAATGCGTATATATTGGAGATGATCGGGCACATATCCTTTAATGTTTCTCAATTTAGGCACCCAAGGAAACTCATGGGAAGAAGATATGAGTAAAACACAATGTATCCTATAATACATAAACTACACTACACTACTAACTGATCACATCCAGTGTAACTCTGTTATCAGCTATAACTGGTGGATCTGTGTTGATCATCACCTCACACTGGTACACTGTACCATTATCAGTTGTGCTCAATCTTGGGATGGTATAAGTGTCTGTGTACACTACTGAGTTGTCTGTTGTGGAGTTAATATTAACTCCCTCCATCCTCTCTAGTTCTAAACCATCACTACTCCATATAATATCCACTCTACTGGTAATACCTCTCACAGTAGTCACACTACACTCTAGTGTTAATGGCTGACCAACCATCTGAATGTTTGGCAATGTAACAGTAACATTGGGAGTAGGCACTATAGTGTTAGACATGTACATAGGTAAATGCGTATCATTAACATGAACTCACCAGCTAGTGCCAGTACAA
Organism: Dysidea avara; assembly: GCF_963678975.1. Taxonomy (NCBI): domain Eukaryota; kingdom Metazoa; phylum Porifera; class Demospongiae; order Dictyoceratida; family Dysideidae; genus Dysidea; species Dysidea avara. The sequence continues at coordinate 26,580,890 of NC_089272.1, read as the reverse complement.
CTGACACTGATCCATTAGTTCCCAATGTCACCACATTACATGTATATGTACCATTGTCTCCCTCCATCAGGTAGGTAAACTGGATGCTATTAGTGTGACCAGAAGTGGTTGGATTGAGCACTCTATCATCCCTTGTGACAGCGTTTTCATCAGGTCCCACCCAACTGAACATTATTGAACTAGGCTCCACTCCGCTAACTGTGGCAACTGAACAATCTAAATTTAGGGAATTTCCCACCTCATGTAATTGTGTGGTATCAGTTGGAGATACATGTATGGTAGGATGAAAAGGTGGTACTAAGGACAGAAGAATGGGTTACATAGTTACACACGATCACAAACACTAACCAATCACATCCAGTGTAACACTATCACTAGCCATAACTGGTTGACTTCCATTTATCACCACCTCACACTGGTATACTCTACCATCATCACTTGTGTTCAACTGTGAGATGTTGTAAATATCTGTATATGTCAGTGGCATCATAGTTGGTGATATCTGGTTTCTTCTGATCAGCACCATACCATCCCTACTCCACACAATATCCACTCTACTGGTGATACCTCTCACAGTAGTTACATTACATTCCAGTGTTAGTGACTGACCAACTATCTGAGTGTTAGAAGTAGTGATATTCACAGAGGGAGTAGGGACTAAGGGAGAAAAAAGCAATTAATAAAACAGATTAAAAAATTTAGACATTACAACACAGTAAGCACATCAGGCACAGTATTTACTGGAATTGATAACAAACTCCACTAGATTATGATTCAATGGATGCTAACTTTTTAAACATACCACAGTATGCTTGACTCCTTTTAAGTTCTTAATATAGGTTCCTTGTAGGTGTCAGTGATAGTTCTCCAGTTGAAAAGTCAAAATCTACTAATTAAATTTAAGCTTTTGAATGGCTGTGATGGTACGGTAGGTTAATGGCAAAAGTTTTAATAAAACAATTCAGGCAAATCTGTGTTGCACAAAACTGTTTCCCTAAATTGTTATTGAAACTATTGCTATTAACCTACCATAACAGCGACAGTGTTGGAGAATATCATGCAGAACTACATCCTAGTGATGGTTGATGGTATGAAGTGGAAGTGTTGTCACTAAACTGAAAATGGCACATTATTGTCATGAAAATAAAGGGCCATTGGTGTGTGCTATGCATATCTTGTGAAGTAGACCTGTTAGGTATTGGGACATTAGGCAACATGTCATGGATAATATCACGTAATTCTACCTTCTGAGATATCGTGGAATTTCTTCAATGATTTTAAACTTTAGTGGACAATTTAATGATTTTGCCTTGAATATCATGTAACAAAAAATAATGCTGAATTACAGCTGCACTTTTATTGTGATGAAAATGTAAAGGTCTTGACATTGCATGATTATAACATAGTGATCTAAGATTTGCAGAGTATTTTTAAATCAGATAGTTCTTTGCTCAATGAGCATGTCTTTATTACACCTTGTATCTTTTATCTACTAACCAAAAGCATTTATATTGGCCAATCAATTTGATTTAAATTAATAATTTTTGCTCAAGCAAGACTCATACTTCATGATGAAGCAGTGCCTAAGTACTGTAAACCTGTTGGAGCTGCACTAGACCAGCTGGAAAAGAGTGAAGTGATTGAGAAAGTTACACAGTCATACTGGGCCACACCAACAGTGGTAGTCAGAAAACCTGGAGGTAGAGTGCGTATTTGTGATGACTTAATTAACCTTGAATCCAGTACTGAGAATGATGTTTTGATGTTTACCCTCTACCGCTACCACAAGAACGTTTTCACAATTGAATGGTGGTGTCTACTTTTCTTCCAAGTTAGACTTGGTTGATGCTTGTTTACAAATTGAAGTGGACAATTAAGTTATTAATCATTCTTTCCCCATTAAAAATACTGTACCTTACAAGAATCTTACATAAATTCTTAGAACAGCCATATTTGGATGCAAAGACAAATTTTGAAAGATTATTTGTTTGCCTGCAGGAATTTTATCTAATTGCCTTTGAAAGTCATGCATATAATTATGTTTGTAGACCCCAGGGATACGCGGTGAAGCCACCAATTTTATTCAGGACTCTGTTATACACCGTATATATACGTATATGCTAAAAACACACACTCTAGTATAGTTACCTTGCTATATATACCACCCTTCCACTACACCAAGTTCAATCATTGCCTACTTTGCCCTAAAGTTTCTGTATAGCTTAGACCATTCAAATTTGATGGCATGGCACATCACATGACACTAAACTATTTTGTGGATTATCTATTGCTTTAATAACCACTGTGCTGGAGGTGCACCGATATCAATATACCAGTACCGATATCCTGACATTGGTATCGGTGAAAAGATCACTTTTTAGTAGATATGTACACATAAGTACTATAATTATCCAAAACACATCACATAAGTAATACAATTATCCAAAACACACCACATAAGTACATTATCCACATACAGCTTGTAAGTACTATAATTATCCAAACCACATCACATAAGTACTATAATTATCTACAACACATCATGGTTGACTTGGTAGCACAATGGTTAAGGTGAGAGTTTCAAATTGCAAAGGTTTCAGGATGGCCAGGTTTCAAATCCCCAACTCTGCTCACAGCTTTTTTTTCTTTTTTACACACCTTTCTATCACTACTTTTTTCACAATTCTTTCTTCTCTTTACAGGTTTTTCTTGCTCACATCTTAAACTTTTTGCCACATCTTTAAAATGTTTATTGTAGTGTCCATACTTAAAACCAGATATTGGTATCGGAATCAGTAATTTATGTAGCCAATATATCGGTTATCAGTATAATTATTGGAAAATTTCCCTATTAGTGCACCTCTACACTATGCTTAGTTCATAGTAACTACTGTATAATTATTATGCAGGTTCATATCCTATAAACACTCATGGCAAGCACTGTATTGAATAACATTTTAAAATTAATTTAAACTAAGAGTTGTGAATCTCGTTATAATAACCATTTTAATAAATCGTAGATGTATAATAATAGCAAAAGTATGATACATGGGTATATTATAGTGAAATATGTATCTAATCAAAAACAGCTAAGCTGTAAAAAAAAGGAGTGCGGCCCTTGAAAAGGCTATGGTGAAAAAAGATGTGAAATCCAAGGTGGCGGCCAAGAAATGGCTGTGATGGTAGGTTAATGATAAAAATTTTAATAACGACAATTCAGGTGAATTTTGTGCCAAGACCAAGCGGCACCAAATTCACCTGAATTGTCATTATTAAAATTTTTACCATTAACCTACCATCACAGCCATTTCTTGGCTGCCACCTTGGATTTCACATCTTTTTCACCATAGCCTTTTCAAGGGCCACACTCCTTTTTTATAGCTTGGCTGTTTTTGATTAGATTTCACTTCTTTTTGCATTTGTATACCTATATTTTTTCTCTACCACAGCAAAAAGAAAAAGATGAAGCAGATTTTATAAATACTTTAACTCATTCTGATTTTATCAGTAAATGTACAAATTATATGCATAATGCATATATTTGCTACATGTCAATTAATCCCTACAGGATAATTTGCAGTTGATCTCTCTACTGGGTGACTTGAAATATAGCTGAACTCTCTACAGGGTGATTTGCTTGTACGTAGATGAACTCTTTACAGGATTTTTTCTGCAGGGTGACTTGACTCTAGCTGAACTCTCTGCAGGGTTATCTGTTTGTAGTTGAACTCTCTACAGGGTGATTTGTTTGTAGCTGAACTCTCTACAAGGTAACTTCTTCTAGCTGATCTGTCTACAGGGTGACTTGTTTCTAGCTGGTCTCTCTACAGGGTGATTGGTTTGTAGCTGAATTCTCTACAGGGTGATTTGTTTGCAGCTGAACTCTCTACATGGTGGTTTCTTTGTAGCTGAACTCTCTAAAAGGTGACTTCTTCTAGCTGAACTCTCTACAGGGTGATCTTTTCATAGCTGAACTCTCTACAGAGTGATTTGTTTGCAGCTGAATTCTCTACATGATGGTTTCTTTGTAGCTGAACTCTCTCTACAGGGTGAATTGCTTGTAGCTGAACTCTCTATAGGGTGATCTATTCATAGCTAACTCTCTACAGAGTGATCTGTTTGTAGCTGAACTTTCTACAAGGTACAGTATCTTCTTCTAGCTGATCTCTCTACAGGGTGAATTGTTTGTATCTGAACTCTCTACAGGGTGATCTGTTTGTAGCTGACCTCTCTACAGGGTGATTTGTTTGCAGCTGAACTCTCTACATGATGGTTTCTTTGTAACTGAATTCTGATCTGTTCATAGCTGAACTCTCTACAGAGTGATTTGTTTGCAGCTGAACTCTCTACCGGGTGGTCCTTTGTAGCTGAACTCTCTACAAGGTGACTTCTTCTAGCTGATCTCTCTACAGGGTAACTTGTTTCTAGCTGATCTCTTTAAAGGGTGATTTGTTTGTAGCTGAATTCTCTACAGGATGATTTGTTTGCAGCTGAACTCTCTACATAGTGGTTTCTTTGTAGCTGAACTCTCTACAAGGTGACTTCTTCTAGCTGATCTCTCTACAGGGTGAATTGTTTGTAGCTGAATTCTCTACAGGATGATCTGTTCATAGCTGAACTCTCTACAGAGTGATTTGTTTGCAGCTGTACTCTCTACTGGGTGGTTCTTTGTAGCTGAACTCTCTACAAGGTGACTTCTTCTAGCTGATCTCTCTACAGGGTGAATTGTTTGTAGCTGAATTCTCTACAGGATGATCTGTTCATAGCTGAACTCTCTACAGAGTGATTTGTTTGCAGCTGTACTCTCTACTGGGTGGTTCTTTGTAGCTGAACTCTCTACAAGGTGACTTCTTCTAGTTGATCTCTCTACAGGATGACTTGTTTCTAGCTGATCTCTTTACAGGGTGATTTGTTTGTAGCTGAATTCTCTACAGGATGATTTGTTTGCAGCTGAACTCTCTACATAGTGCTTTCTTTGTAGCTGAACTCTCTACAAGGTAACTTCTTCTAGCTGAACTATCTACAGGCGTACAGGGTGATCTTTTTGTAACCAAACTCTCTACAGGGTGATTTGTTTGCAGCTGAACTCTCTACATTTGTAGCTGAACTCTTTACAAGACAAATTCTTTTTCTCTAGCTGATCTCTCTCCAGGGTGATTTGTTTGCAGCTGAACTCTCTACATAGTGGTTTCTTTGTAGCTGAATTCTCTACAAGGTGACTTCTTCTAGTTGATCTCTCTACAGGGTGACTTGTTTCTAGCTGAATTGTCTATAAGATTAACTGTTTGTAGCTGAATTTCCTACAGAATAACTTGCAATGTAATATGATTCTTTAATGGAGTAAGCTATAAACGTAGCCGAATGCTCTATTAGGGTGACTGTTCTATTAGAATATCTCGATTTCTCATTTGCAACACGTAGTTGGCTTTCGAATCATAACTCAGTGGTTTGTAATCCGATTCTTCTGTACTACTGCAAGAACTTTCTATGATGATTATTCCAGCTACACACCGATTTTCAGCTCATTGCTCTAAGCGGTTTGCCTAGTAGGCGTGAAAACTAATAGCTTTTCATTCGTAAAAATCGATTGCATAATTGTGACACAGGTTGGGTTTTGTGTCATATCTCCATGGTCTTTATCTCGATTCTTTTCAAACCACAAAAAGGCACTCCTACGATGGTCACTCCATCTACATAGCAATTTTCAACTCATTACTTCAAGGGGTTTACCCTGTGGGCGTGACAGACTTTCGACCTTATTTTACGTGAATAATCGATCATAACTCCGTGAATGTTAATTGGATTCCTACCAAAGTTGGTACTGAGATCAGCCTTTATGAGCCCTTCATGTGAGCCAAATGTCAGCCCGATTGGAGTACGCATTTGTGTTTTATGGCAGATTTTGCGAAGTGTGCGAAATGAAGAAGTAGAAGAAAAAAACGAAGAAATTATATCTAATCCAAAACAGCCAAGCTGTAAAAAAAGAGTGCGGCCCTGAGAAAGGCTATGGTGAAAAAAGATGTGAAATCCAAGGTGGCGGCCAAGAAATGGCTGTGATGGTAGGTTAATGGTAAAAATTTTAATAACGACAATTCAGGTGAATTTTGTGCCAATTGACCAAGCGGCACCAAATTCACCTGAATTGTTGTTATTAAAATTTTTACCATTAACCTACCATCACAGCCATTTCTTGGCCGCCACCTTGGATTTCACATCTTTTTTCACCATAGCCTTTCTCAGGGCCGCACTCTTTTTTTACAGCTTGGCTGTTTTGGATTAGATTTCACTTCTTTTTGTATTTGTATACCCCAAAGCCGGATATGGCCGGCTTTAGGGCTTTTTAACCTGTCATTTTTTCTTTACTACAGGAAGAAGAAAAGATGAAACAGGGTGATTTCTTTGTAGCTGACCTCTCTGCAAGGTGACCCTTCTAGCTGATCTCTCTACCGGATGACTTGTTTGTAGCTGAACTCTCTACAGGGTGGTTTGTTTGTAGCTGAACTCTCTACAAGGTAACTTCTTCTAGCTGATCTTTCTACAGGGTGATTTGTTTGTAGCTGAATTCTCTACAGGGCGATTTGTTTGCAGCTAAACTGCTGAACTCTCTACAATGTAACTTCTTCTAGCTGAACTCTCTACGGGCGGCTTATTTCTAGCTGATCTCTCTACAGGGTGACTTGTTTCTAGCTAAACTCTCTACAGGGTGATTTGTTTGTAGCTGAACTCTCTACAAGGTAACTTCTTCTAGCTGATCTTTCTACAGGGTGATTTGTTTGTAGCTGAATTCTCTACGAGGCACTTTGTTTGCAGCTGAACTCTCTACATGGTAGTTTCTTTGTAGCTGAACTCTCTACAATGTGACTTCTTCTAGCTGAACTCTCTACAGGGTGACTTGTTTCTAGCTGATCTCTCTACAGTGTAACTTGTTTCTAGCTGAACTCTCTACAGGGTGATTTGTTTGTAGCTGAATTCTCTACAAGGTAACTTCTTCTAGCTGATCTTTCTACAGGGTGATTTGTTTGTAGCTGAATTCTCTACAGGGCAATTTGTTTGCAGCTGAACTCTCTACATGGTAGTTTCTTTGTAGCTGAACTCTCTACAATGTAACTTGAACTCTCTACAGGGTGACTTGTTTGTAGTTGAACCCTCTACAGGGTGATTTGTTTGTAGCTGAACTCTCTACAAGGTAACTTCTCCTAGCTGATCTTTCTACAGGATGATTTGTTTGTCTCTACAGGGCAATTTGTTTGCAGCTGAACTCTGTACATGTTAGTTTCTTTGTAGCTGAACTCTCTACAACGTAATTTCTTCTAGCTGAACTCTCTAGAGGGTGACTTGTTTCTAACTGAACTCTCTACAGGGTGATTTGTTTGTAGCTGAACTCTCTACAAGGTAACTTCTTCTAGCTGATCTTTCTACAGGGTGATTTGTTTGTAGCTGAATTCTCTACAGGGCAATTTGTTTGCAGCTGAACTCTCTACATGGTAGTTTCTTTGTAGCTGAACTCTCTACAACGTAATTTCTTCTAGCTGAACTCTCTACAGGGTGACTTGTTTCTAACTAAAGTCTCTACAGGGTGATTTGTTTGTAGCTGAATTCTCTACAAGGTAACTTCTTCTAGCTGATCTTTCTACAGGGTGATTTGTTTGTAGCTAAATTCTCTACAGGGCAATTTGTTTGCAGCTGAACTCTGTACATGGTAGTTTCTTTGTAGCTGAACTCTCTACAATGTAACTTCTTCTAGCTGAACTCTCTACAGGGTGACTTGTTTCTAGCTGATCTCTCTACAGGCCTAGGGTGACTTGTTTCTAGCTGAACTCTCTACAGGGTGATTTGTTTGTAGCTGAACTCTCTACAAGGTAACTTCTTCTAGCTGATCTTTCTACAAGGTGATTTGTCTGTAGCTGAATTCTCTACAGGGAAATTTGTTTGCTGCTGAACTCTCTACATGGTAGTTTCTTTGTAGCTGAACTCTCTACAAGGTAACTTCTTCTAGCTGAACTCTCTACAGGGTGACTTGTTTCTAGCTGAACTCTCTACAGGGTGATTTGTTTGTAGCTGAACTCTCTACATGGTAACTTCTTCTAGCTGAACTTTCTACAGGGTGATTTGTTTGTAGCTGAATTGTCTACAGGGCAATTTGTTTGCAGTTGAACTCTGTACATGGTAGTTTCTTTGTAGCTGAACTCTCTATAATGTAACTTCTTCTAGCTGAACTCTCTACAGGGTGACTTGTTTGTAGCTGAACCCTCTACAGGGTGATTTGTTTGCTGCTAAACTCTATACAAGGTAACTTCTTCTAGCTGATCTTTCTACAAGTTGATTTGTCTGTAGCTGAATTCTCTACAGGGCAATTTGTTTGCAGTTGAACTCTGTACATGGTAGTTTCTTTGTAGCTGAACTCTCTACAATGTAACTTCTTCTAGCTGATCTCTCTACAGGGTGACTTGTTTCTAGCTGAACTCTCTACAGGGTGATTTGTTAGTAGCTGAACTCTCTACAAGGTAACTTCTTCTAGCTGATCTTTCTACAAGTTGATTTGTCTGTAGCTGAATTCTCTACAGGGCAATTTGTTTGCTGCTGAACTCTGTACATGGTAGTTTCTTTGTAGCTGAACTTTCTACAATGTAACTTCTTCTAGCTGAACTCTCTACAGGATGACTTGTTTGTAGCTGAACTCTCTACAGGGTGATTTGTTTGTAGCTGAACTCTCTACAAGGTAACTTCTTCTAGCTGATCTTTCGACAGGGTGATTTGTTTATAGCTGAATTCTCTACAGGGCAATTTGTTTGCAGTTGAACTCTGTACATGGTAGTTTCTTTGTAGCTAAACTCTCTACAATGTAACTTCTTCTAGCTGAACTCTCTACAGGGTGACTTGTTTCTAGCTGATCTCTCTACAATGTAACTTCTTCTAGCTGAACTCTCTAGAGGGTGACTTGTTTGTAGCTGAACCCTCTACAGGGTGATTTGTTTGCAGCTGAACTCTCTACATGGTAGTTTCTTTGTAACCGAACTCTCTACAATGTAACTTCTTCTAGCTGAACTCTCTACAGGATGACTTGTTTCTAGCTGATCTCTGTACAGGGTGACTTGTTCCTAGCTGAACTCTCTACAGGGTGATTTGTTTGTAGCTGAACTCTCTACAAAGTGACTTCTTCTAGCTGATCTATCTACAGGATGACTTGTTTCTAACTGAACTCTCTACAGTGTGATCTGTTCATAGCGGAACTTTCTACTGGGTGATTTGTTTGCAGCTAAACTCTTTGCATGATTGTTTCTTTGTAACTGAACTCTCTACAAGGTAACTTCTTCTTGCTGATCTCTCTACAGGGCAATTTGTTTGTAGCTGAATTCTCTACAGGGTGATTTATTTGAGCTGAACTCTCTACATGATGGCTTCTTTGTAGCTGAACTCTCTATTAGGTACCTTCTTCTAGCTGATCTGACTACAGGGTGACTTGTTTGTAGCTGAATTCCCTACAGAATAACTTGCAATGTAATATAACTGAGTAAATTATACATGCAGCTGAATGCTTTATTAGGGTGACTGTTCTATTAGAGTATCTCGATCTCGCATTTGCTGCACGTAGTTGCCTTTCGAATCATAACTCAGTGATTTGTAATGCGATTCTTCTGTACTACTGCAAGAACTTTCTATGATGATTATTCCAGCTACATACTGATTTTCAGCTCGTTGCTCTAAGCGGTTTGCCTGGTAGACACGAAAACTAATAGTTTTTTTATTCATAAAAATCGATCGCGTAATTTTGACACAGGTTGGGTTTTGTGTCATATCTCCATGGTCTTTATCCCGATTCCTTTCAAACCACAAAAAGGCACTCCTACGATGGTTGCTCCATCTACATATCAATTTTCAACTGATTCGTCCAAGGCGTTTACCCTGTAGGCGTGACAGACCTTCGACCTTATTTTACGCAAATAATCGGTCATAACTCCGTGAATGTTCATCGGATTCCTACCAAAGTTGGTACGGAGATCCGCCTTAATGAGCCCTTTAAGTGTGCCAAATTTCAGCCCAATCCGAGCACGCATTCGTGTTTTATGGCGAATTTTGCGAAGTGTGCGAAATGAAGAAGATGAAGAAGAAGAAGAAGAAGAAGAAGAAGAAGAAGAAGAAAAAAACGAAGAAATTAAAACGAAATTTTGTTCGCTCGTATCTCGGAAATGGCTGGAGCGATTTTCTTCAAATTTGGTATGTAGACTACCCTAGCTGGGCGGCACGTCTCCAGCAAATTTGGTTCCAATCGAATAAGGAATCACAGAGCTACATAGGTGTGAAAATTGCGTTTTCTTTCTTCCTGTTAATATACTCACGGTGTGGCGCGCCGGCTTCTTGGGCCGCACGACACACTATCGTGTGTCTTGATCTAATCCAAAACAGCCAAGCTGTAAAAAAAGAGTGCGGCCCTGAGAAAGGCTATGGTGAAAAAAGATGTGAAATCCAAGGTGGCGGCCAAGAAATGGCTGTGATGGTAGGTTAATGGTAAAAATTTTAATAACGACAATTGAGGTGAATTTTGTGCCAATTGACCAAGCGGCTCCTGAATTGTTGTTATTAAAATTTTTACCATTAACCTACCATCACAGCCATTTCTTGGCCGTCACCTTGGATTTCACATCTTTTTTCACCATAGCCTTTCTCAGGGCCGCACTCTTTTTTTACAGCTTGGCTGTTTTGGATTAGATTTCACTTCTTTTTGTATTTGTATACCCCAAAGCCGGCTTATGGCTGGCTTTAGGGCTTTTTAACCTGTGATTTTTTCTTTACTACAGGAAGAAGAAAAGATGAAGCAGGATGATTTCTTTGTAGCTGACCTCTCTGCAAGGCGATCCTTCTAGCTGATCTCTCTACCGGATGACTTGCTTGTAGCTGAACTCTCTACAGGGTGATTTGTTTGTAGCTGAACTCTCTACAAGGTAACTTCTTCTAGATGATCTTTCTACAGGGTGATTTGTTTGTAGCTGAATTCTCTACAGGGAAATTTGTTTGCAGCTGAACTCTCTACATGGTAGTTTCTTTGTAGCTGAACTCTCTACAATGTACCTTCTTCTAGCTGAACTCTCTACAGGGTGACTTGTTTGTAGTTGAACCCTCTACAGGGTGATTTGTTTGTAGCTGAACTCTCTACAAGGTGACTTCTTCTAGCTGATCTTTCTACAGGGTGATTTGTTTGTCTCTACAGGGCAATTTGTTTGCAGCTGAACTCTCTACATGGTAGTTTCTTTGTAGCTGAACTCTCTACAATGTAACTTCTTCTAGCTGAACTCTCTACAGGGTAACTTGTTTCTAGCTGAACTCTCTACAGGGTGATTTGTTTGTAGCTGAACTCTCTACAAGGTAACTTCTTCTAGATGATCTTTCTACAGGGTGATTTGTTTGTAGCTGAATTCTCTACAGGGCAATTTGTTTGCAGCTGAACTCTCTACATGGTAGTTTCTTTGTAGCTGAACTCTCTACAATGTAACTTCTTCTAGCTGAACTCTCTACAGGGTAACTTGTTTCTAGCTGAACTCTCTACAGGGTGATTTGTTTGTAGCTGAACTCTCTACAAGGTAACTTCTTCTAGCTGATCTTTCTACAGGGTGATTTGTTTGTCTCTACAGGGCAATTTGTTTGCAGCTGAACTCTCTACATGGTAGTTTCTTTGTAGCTGAACTCTCTACAATGTAACTTCTTCTAGCTGAACTCTCTACAGGGTAACTTGTTTCTAGCTGAACTCTCTACAGGGTGATTTGTTTGTAGTTGAACTCTCTACAAGGTAACTTCTTCTAGCTGATCTTTCTACAGGGTGATTTGTTTGTCTCTACAGGGCAATTTGTTTGCAGCTGAACTCTCTACATGGTAGTTTCTTTGTAGCTGAACTCTCTACAATGTAACTTCTTCTAGCTGAACTCTCTACAGGGTAACTTGTTTCTAGCTGAACTCTCTACAGGGTGACTTGTTTGTAGCTGAATCCTCTACAGGGTGATTTGTTTGTAGCTAAACTCTCTACAAGGTAACTTCTTCTAGCTGATCTTTCTACAGGGTGATTTGTTTGTAGCTGAATTCTCTACAGGGCAATTTGTTTGCAGCTGAACTCTGTACATGGTAGTTTCTTTATAGCTGAACTCTCTACAATATAACTTCTTCTAGCTGAACTCTCTACAGGGTGACTTGTTTCTAGCTGATCTCTCTACAGGGTGACTTGTTTCTAGCTGAACTCTCTACAGGGTGATTTGTTTGTAGCTGAACTCTTTGCATGATTGTTTCTTTGTAACTGAACTCTCTACAATGTGACTTCTTCTAGCTGATCTCTCTACAGGATGACTTGTTTCTAACTGAACTCTATAGTGTGATCTGTTCATAGCGGAACTTTCTACTGGGTGATTTGTTTGCAGCTAAACTCTTTGCATGATTGTTTCTTTGTAACTGAACTCTCTACAAGGTAACTTCTTCTAGCTGATTTCTCTACAGGGCAATTTGTTTGTAGCTGAATTCTCTACAGGGTGATTTATTTGAGCTGAACTCTCTACATGATGGCTTCTTTGTAGCTGAACTCTCTATTAGGTATCTTCTTCTAGCTGATGTGACTACAGGGTGACTTGTTTGTAGCTGAATTCCCTACAGAATAACTTGCAATGTAATATAACTGTGTAAATTATACATGCAGCTGAATGCTTTATTAGGGTGACTGTTCTATTAGAGTATCTTGATCTCGCATTTGCTGCACATAGTTGCCTTTCGAATCATAACTCAGTGATTTGCAATTCGATTCTTCTGTACTACTGCAAGAACTTTCTATTATGATTATTCCAGCTATATACTGATTTTCAGTTCATTGCTCTAAGCGGTTTGCCTGGTAGACACGAAAACTAATAGTTTTTTTATTCATAAAAATCGATTGCGTATTTTGACACATGTTGAGTTTTGTGTCATATCTCCATGGTCTTTATCCCGATTCCTTTCAAACCACAAAAAGGCACTCCTACGATGGTTGCTCCATCTAGATATCAATTTTCAACTCATTCCTCCAAGGGGTTTACCCTGTAGGCGTGACAGACCTTCGACCTTATTTTACGCACATAATCGGTCATAACTCCGTGAATGTTCATCGGATTCCTACCAAAGTTGGTACGGAGATCCGCCTTAATGAGCCCTTTAAGTGTGCCAGATTTCAGCCCAATCTGAGAATGCATTCGTGTTTTATGGCGAATTTTGCGAAGTGTGCGAAATGAAGAAGATGAAGAAAAAAACGAAGAAATTAAAACGAAATTTTGTTTGCTCGTATCTCGGAAATGGCTGGACCGATTTTCTTCAAATTTGGTATGTAGTCTCCCCTAACTGGGCGGCACGTCTCTAGCAAATTTGGCTCCAATCCGATAAGGGATCACAGAGCTACATAGGTGTGAAAATTGCGTTTTCTTTCTTCCTGTTAATATACTCATGGTGTGGCGCACCGGCTTCTTGGGCCGCACGACACACTATCGTGTGTCTTGATCTAAACCAAAACAGCCAAGCTGTAAAAAAAGAGTGTGGCCCCCAAGGTGAAAAAAGATGTGAAATCCAAGGTGGTGGCCAAGAAATGGCTGTGATGGTAGGTTAATGGCAAAAAAATTTAATTACTTTTTGTATTACAAGTCACAAAGCTGGCCATATGGCTTTGATGCTGCTTCCTTTTAACTTGTACGGAATTGTGGAAGAAAGGAAGTAATTGTGTGTATAGCTTTTGTCTGATGAAATATTTGTATATTTAACATTGAATGATGATTATCACATACTGTAGTTAATAAGGTGACTTCTTACATAACTGAACTGTAGCTGAAATTCTCATTGTTTATAGCTGAACTCTTTCAGGGTGATTTGTTTCTAGTTGATCTCTCTACAGGATGATTTGTTTCTAGCTGAACTCTCTACAGGGTGATTTGTTTGCAGCTGAACTCTCTACATGGTGATTTCTTTGTAGCTGAGCTCTCTACAAGGTGATTTGTTCAAGCTGAACTCTCTACAAGATGATTTGTCTCTAGCTGATCTCTCTATAGTGTAACTTGCTTGTAGCTGAACTCTCTACAGGATGGTTTCTTTGTAGCTGATCTCTCTACAGGGTGACTTGTTTCTAGCTGATCTCTGTACACGGTGACTTGTTTCTAGCTGAACTCTCTACAGGGTTTTCTGTTTGCAATTGAACTCTCTACAGGATGGTTTCTGTGTAGCTGATCTCTCTACAGGGTGACATGTTTCTAGCTGATCTCTCTACAGGGTGACTTGTTTCTAGCTGATCTCTGGATGACTTGTTTCTAGCTGATCTCTGGATGACTTATTTATACAGTAGCTGAAATCTCTATAGGGTTTTCTGTTTGCAATTGAACTCTCTACAGGATGGTTTCTGTGTAGCTGATCTCTCTACAGGGTGACATGTTTCTAGCTGATCTCTCTACAGGGTGACATGTTTCTAGCTGATCTCTCTACAGGGTGACTTGTTTCTAGCTGATCAATGGATGACTTGTTTTTAGCTAATCTCTCTACACGATGACTTGTTTCTAGCTGAACTCTCTATAGGGTTATCTGTTTGTAATTGAACTCTCTACAGGATGGTTTCTTTGTAGCTGCTCTCTCTACAGGGTGACTTATTTCTAGCTGATCTCTCTACAGGGTGAACTTGTTTCTGGCTGAACTCTCTACAGATAATTTGTTTGCAGCTGAACTCTCTACATGGTGGTTTCTTTGTACCTGAACTCTCTACAAGGTGATTTCTTCTAGCTGATCTCTCTACAGGTTGATCTGTTCGTAACTGAACTTTCTACAGGGTGATTTGCTTGCAGCTGAACTCTTTATATGATGGTTTCTCTGTAGCTGAGCTCTGTACAAAGTAACTTCTTCTAGCTGATCTCTTTATAGGGTGACTTGTTTGTAGCTGAACTATCTGAAGGGTGATTTGCTTGAAGTTGAACTCTTTACAAGGTGATCCTTCTAGCTGATCTCTCTACAGGATGACTTTTTCTAGCTGAACTCTCTACAGGGTGATCTTTTCATAGCTTCACTCTCTACAGGGTGATATGTTTGCAGCTGAACTCTCTACATGGTGGTTTCTTTATAACTAAACTCTCTATAAGGTGATGTCTTGTAGCTAATCTCTCTACTGGATGACTAATTGTTTCTAGCTGATCTCTCTATAGAGTTATAACTTTCTCTATAGAGTTATAACATGTTTGTATAGCTGAACTCTTTACAGGGTGGTTTTTTGATTGATTGCTGAACTCTCCAGCTACACGGTGACTTGTTTGTACTACAGAGTGACTTGTTTGTAGCTGAACTCTCTACAGAGTGACTTACTTGTAGCTGAACATTGCATAAAGTAACTTGTTTGTAGCTGATCTAGATGAACTCTCTACTGGGTAGCTTTTTTGTAGCTGAACCCTTTACGCAGTGACTTGTTTGTAGCTGAATTCTCTACAGAGTGACTTGTTGTCTCTACAAGGTGGCTTGTTTATAGCTGAATTCTCTTCAGTGTGACTTATAATGTTCTGAATCTCTACAGCAACATATTTGTAGCTGAACTCTCTACAGGGTGACTTGCTTGTAGCTGAATTGTCTATGAGATTAACTGTTTGTAGCTGAACTCCATAGAGAATAACTTGCAATGTCATATGATTCTATATTGGAGTAAGTTATAAACGTAGCTGAATGTTCTATTAGGGTGACTGTCCTATTAGACTATCTCGATCTCGCATATGCTACACGTACTTGGCTTTGGAATCAGAACTCAGTGGTTTTTAATCCGATTCTTCTGTACTACTGCAAGGACTTTCTATGATAATTATTTCAGCTACACACCGATTTTTAGCTCACTGCTCTAAGCGGTTTGCATGGTAGGCGTGAAAACTAATAGTTTTTTATTCATAAAAATCGATCGCGTACTTGTGACATAGGTTGGGTTTTGTGTCATATCTCAAAGGCCTTTAACTTGATTCCTTTCAAACCACAAAATGACACTCCTACGATAGTTACTCCATCTACATAGCAATTTTCAGCTCATTCCTTCAAGCGGTTTACCCTGTGGGCGTAACAGACCTTCGACCTTATTTTACGCAAATAATCAGTCATACCTCCGTGAATGTTCATCGGATTCCTACCATACTTGGTACTGAGATTCGCCTTAATGAGCCCTTTAAGTGTGCCAAATTGCAATCCGATTAGAGCACACATTCGTGTTTTATGGCGGATTTTGCAAAGTGTGCGAAAAGAAGAAAAAAAATGAAGAAAAATTATCCAAACTTTGGCCGCTCGTATCTAGGAAATAACTGGAGTGATTTTCTTCAAATTTGGAATGTGGACTCCCCTACCTAGCCAGCACTTCTGCAGAAACTTTGATTTTAATCGGATAAGGAATCACGGAGCTACAAAGGTGTGAAAATCGCGTTTACTTTCTTCCTGTAAATATACTCACGGTGTGGCGCGCCGGCTTCTTGGGCCGCACGACACACTACCGTGTGTCTTGATCTAATCAAAAACAGCCAAGCTGTAAAAAAATGTGCGGCCCCCAATAAGGCCATGGTGAAAAAAGATGTGAAATCCAAGGTGGCGGCCAAGAAATGGCTGTGATGGTAGGTTAATCGTAAAAATTTTAATAACGACAATTCAGGTGAATTTGGTGCCAAGACCAAGCGGCACAAAATTCACCTGAAATGTCGTTCTTAAAAAATTTTTACCATTAACCTACCATCACAGCCATTTTTTGGCCACCACCTTAGATTTCACATCTTTTTTCACCATGCACTTTTTTGGGGACCGCACCTTTTTTACAGCTTGGCTGTTTTTGATTAGATATCACTTCTTTTTGCATTTGTATACTGCAAAGCCGGCCTATGGCTAGCTTTGGGGATTTTTTACCCCATGGTTTTTTTTTCTTTACCACAAGAAGAAGAAAAGAACTTAAAGAAGATTTTTAATACTTCAATTTTATTAGTAATTATACAAATTATATGCACATATTTATTACATGCCCATTATTCCCCACAAGATATTATTTTGCAGCTGATCTCTCTACTGGGTGACTTGAAATGTAGCTGAACTATCTACAAGGTTACCTCTTTTAGCTGATCTCTCTACAGGGTGATTTGTTTCTAGCTGAACTCTCTACAGGTGATTTGTTTGCAGCTAAACTCTCTACATGGTGGTTTCTTTGTAGCTGAACTCTCTACACGATGGTTTCTTTGTAGCTGAACTCTCTACAAGGTGAATTCTTCTAGCTGAACTCTCTACAGAGTGATTTATTTGCAGCTGAACTCTCAGAGTCTACATGATTTTTTTCTCCTGGGCTGGATGTACTGCCCTTGTCTACCACCCCCAGCACCAAGGAGCAAGTGTGCTGGACAACTGAAAGGGGGACAACTAAATGGTTTCTTTGTAGCTGAACACTCTACAAGGTGACTTCTTCTAGCTGAACTCTCTACAGGGCGATCTTTTTGTAGCTGAACTCTCTACAGGGTGATTTGTTTGCAGCTGAATTCTCTACATGATGGTTTTTTTGGAGCTACAAGGTGATCTTTTCTAGCTGATCTATCTACAGGTTCTTTGTTTGCAGCTAAACTCTCTACATGGTGGTTTCTTTGTAGCTGAACTCTCTACATCAACATTGAAACCGGATCACTACTGCTGACCCGGATGACCCACTGACCCGGATAGCAATCCGGGTCACACCCGAATTTGACCCGGATGTGACCCGGATTAATTAAGGCTGAGACGTGTTTCGGCTAGTCTCGAGCAAGCGAATGAGTCTACATTTTGAGCGTTCGATTTGTGTTGAGTAAATATTGCAACTTCAGCCTAGCTGTAGGTTGAAGACCAAAAAAAAAAAAAGATCTTCACCTACTGACAATAGCTACCCCTCACCATAGATACCCTCAGTTTCGTGCTACATACTGCACTTACTAACAAATGGGCGTGGCTGAGCATATGTTGGTAATGCGATAAGTGGGCGTGGCTCACGAAAGAGCTACACGATAGCGTTTATAAGTTCCACGTCGTCAAACAAACAATTTCGTTTCTCACTTATCCAATCTGGGTCAGACCCGGATAAATTGTAAACCGGGTCAGACCCGGATAAATTGTAAACCGGGTCAGACCCGGATAAATTGTAAACCGGGTCAGACCCGGATGACCCAAAGAAAATGTGACCCGGATGACCCGACCCGGTTTCAACGCTGCTCTACATGATGGTTTCTTTGTAGCTGAACTCTCTACAAGGTGACTTCTTCTAGCTGAACTCTCTACATGGTAGTTTCTTTGTAACTGAACTCTCTACATGATGGTTTCTTTGTAGCTGAACTCTCTACAAGGTGACTTCTTCTAGCTGATCCCTCTACAGGGCTATTTGTTTGTAGTTGAATTCTCTACACGGTGATTTGTTTGAGGCTGAACTCTCTACATGGCGGTTTCTTTGTAGCTGAACTCTCTACAAGGTGACCTCTTCTAGCTGATCTCTCTACAGGGTGATTTGTTTCTAGCTGAACTCTCTACAGGTGATTTATTTGCAGCTAAACTCTCTACATGGTGGTTTCTTTGTAGCCGAACTCTCTACAAGGTAACTTCTTCCAGCTGATCCCTCTACAGGGCGATTTGTTTGTAATTGAATTCTCTACACGGTGATTTGTTTGAGGCTGAACTCTTTACATGGTGGTTTCTTTGTAGCTGAACTCTCAACAAGGTGACTTTTTCTAGCTGAACTCTCTACAGAGTAATTTGTTTGCAGCTGAACTCTCTACATGATGGTTTCTTTGTAGCTAAACTCTCTACAAGGTGACCTCTTCTAGCTGATCTCTCTACAGGGTGATTTGTTTCTAGCTGAACTCTCTACAGGTGATTTGTTTGCAGCTAAACTCTCTACATGGTGGTTTCTTTGTAGCCGAACTCTCTACAAGGTAACTTCTTCCAGCTGATCCCTCTACAGGGCGATTTGTTTGTAATTGAATTCTCTACACGGTGATTTGTTTGAGGCTGAACTCTTTACATGGTGGTTTCTTTGTAGCTGAACTCTCAACAAGGTGACTTTTTCTAGCTGAACTCTCTACAGAGTAATTTGTTTGCAGCTGAACTCTCTACATGATGGTTTCTTTGTAGCTAAACTCTCTACAAGGTGACCTCTTCTAGCTGATCTCTCTACAGGGTGATTTGTTTCTAGCTGCATGAACTCTCTACAGGTGATATGTTTGCAGCTGAACTGTCTACATGGTGTTTTCTTTGTACCTGAACTCTCTACAAGGTAACTTCTTCTAGTTGATCCCTCTACAGGGCAATTTGTTTGTAGCTGAATTCTCTACAGGGTGACTTGTTTGCAGCTGAACTCTCTACATGGTGGTTTCTTTGTAGCTGAACTCTCTACAAGGTGATCTTTTTGTAGCTGAACTCTCTACAGGGTGATATGTTTGCAGCTGAACTCTCTACAGGGTGATTTGTTTGTAGCTGAACTCTCCACAGGATGGTTTCTTTGTAGCTGAACTCTCTGCAAGGTGACTTGATTGTAGCTGAACTGTCTAAAATATTAACTGGTTGCTGCTGAACTCCCTACAGCATAACTTGCAATGCAATAGAAATCTATAATGGAGTAAGCCATGAACTAGGTGAATGCTCTATTAGGGTGACTGTATCTCAATCTCTCATTAGCTACACAGAGTTGGCTTTGGAATCATAAATCAGTGGTTTGTATACCAATTCTTCTGTACTACTGCAAGGACTTTCTACGATGACTATTCCAGCTACATACCAATTTTCAGCTCACTGCTCTAAGCGGTTTGCCTGGTAGGCGTGAAAATTATTGTTATTTTTATTCATGAATCTCTATCGCGCAATTGTTACACACCTTCAGTTTCATGTCATATCTCCATGATCTTAATTTCGATTGTTTTCAAACCACTAAAAGACACTCCTACAATGGTTGATCTATCCACAAACCGATTTTCAACTCATTCCATGAAGTGGTTTACCCTGTAGGCGTGACAACAAATCGATCTTGTTTTACATAAATAATCGATCATAACTCCTGAACCATTCACCGCATTTGCACCAAATGTGATACTAGGATTCATCGTTGGACTCCCTTTACGTGTGCCAAATTTCAAGGCGATCGGAATACGCGTTTGTGTTTTATAGCAATTTTTCAAAGTGTGCGAAAAGACGAAGAATAAGAAGAAATAAAAAAGAACTTTTGGGCACTCATATCTCGGAAATGGCTATGGCGATTTTGGTATGTGGGGTGGCCTACCTGGCGGGCACCTCTGCAGCAAAACTGGTTCCAATCGGATGAAGGATCACAGAGCTACAAAGGTGTGAAAATCGCGTTTTCTTTCTTCCTGTCAATATACTCACGGTGTGGCGTGCCGGCTTCTTGGGCCGCATGACACACTATATTTAAAATTAAATTTTGTTTGCTTGTATCTCGGAAATGGCTGGAGCGATTTTCTTCAAATTTGGTTTGTAGACTCCCATAACTGGCCGGCATGTCTGTAGCAACTTTGGTTCTAATCGGATAAGGAATCACAGAGCTATATACATAGGTGTGAAAATTGTGTTTTCTTTCTTCCTGTTGATATACTCACGGTGTGGCGCGCTAGCTTCTTGGGCCACACGACACACTATCGTGAGTCTTGATATACAAATGATTTAATACAGCTAAGCACCACCTTTAGTCCACATAATTTGGCCACTAATTATTTCAAAGATATACCAAAGTAACCACGTGTTAAGCCACCACAGTAAATTACAATAGCAACTGAATTTGTATCAGAATTTGGAATACATTTAACTAATGGAGACTATTGATTACACACCAATATATTACTCAGTAAATAATATCATCAACACTTATACACTGAATGGGAAGCAGCAGCTACATTAATGGCTTGGGTTGAATTGTTATCAAAATACCACGTGCTTGCTTGCATAACAAGATTCCTTGGGCACTGTTCATAACAATGGCCAGTGAAATACTGTATAATCTTAGCTTTATTTTCCTTCCGTTACAAATGGGCTTCTTTGATTCATGTTCCATACCAGAAAGCGATGTGCATTTGGTTTGTATCAGATTTGTAGTCATTCTGCCCTTCAACGTGCCTCAGGCTTTTGGGTGTTGTGTTTACAAATCAAACACAAATCTCATGGTTGGGTTATAATTATCACTTGTAACATAACATGAATATAATATTTAGATAGTGTAATATAAAAACTCACTATCAAGTCTCCGAATGAAAACTATATCTGATTGGAAAGGTCCCAAAATATTTACTTTACAAGTATATCTACCCTCATCTCCCTCCATCAGGTAATAAAACTGGAGACGACTAGTAAGAGTGGAAGTACGTGTGATGAATATTCTGTCATCATTTGTCTCAGCACTTCTATCAAGTCCATTCCAACTGAACATAATCAAACAAGGCAACACTTCTGAATCACTAAGTATAGCCACTTCACAATTCAAAACTAAGGCATCACCCACATTAGCTGATATATTGGTAACATTTGGAGATATGGCAGTACGAAAGGATGGTACTAAGGAGAGAACAATGGTATACAGCGTATTAATAAAGTTTGTCAACAACTAACCCATTAGATCCAGTGATACACTGCCATTAGCCATTACTGGTGGAGTAGTGTTGATCACCACTTCACAATGGTACTCTCTATCAACTGTGTTTATTGTTGAGATGTTAAAAGTGTCTATGAATAGTAGTGAATTTTTCCTTATAGTTACGGAAGTGTTATTTTTCCTAGTCAATACTACACCACCTCTACTCCATATAATATCCACTCTACTGATGACACCTCTCACAGTAGTTACATTACACTCCAGTGTTAATGGTTGACAAATGTTGGGGGAACCAACAGTGACATTAGGAGTAGGAACTAAGTTAAAAAAATCACAGTACATCACTATAAAAATGTAGGTGTTACAACAGTACGGATGTGCTTTAGGAATTAACATAATTATTCAAACACAGTACGTACAGTATGTGGTCAGATAGAAGTGGACCATTTATGGTATAATACAGTACCTAATGCTAAAAATAAAAATATCACTCAGTGTGTGAAAGGAAAGGGTTGCTTTAATTATGAGTTATACTAGTAATGCATGTACATTTAATATATGTATCACTTTCGCATTTCTGATCAAAGAAGCTGCCTGGGCTATGTTTGCAATGTAGCCCAGTGGTGACTTTTCCAGGCTACAACTGGCCAGCCAATTATCTAAACATCAATGACAAAATGAATTATTATGGGAAATGATCATACAGTATGATAGTAACTGTATAGTAGGGACAACAAAGGAGTAGGCGTAGCCCACAAAATAATATCACCCAAAAACCAGCCTCAATTTTCCCTGACGACAATGAGGCAGTATTTGTTAGGTAAAACTAAGCCCAAACAAGCTTTCAGATCGACCCAAAACGCTTTCAACAAGTTGCTACGGAATTTAAAAATAATATTTGGCGGAATTTTCTACTGACTGAGGAAGTAGCTGACTGACTGACTGACTGATGCCTTCAAACAAGTGTAACTCGATAACGGCTAAGGCTACGGGTTTGATTTTTTCACTGTTCAACCTCGCTTCTGCCTGACAGGTACCTTTTGGCATACCGCAGTATGTACAATGCATTTTTCATGGACTTACCAGTGCTCTCCTTTGTATCCCATTCATCTTTGCTGACAGTGATGAAAGGTGTCAATTTGGTGGTAGCACATGATGGCTTACCTTCGTAATGGAAATTGTCTGTATTTTTCATAGTGGCTATTTTGATTGCAGAGGTGCTTTTCAAACAGTTCTTGATTCGTGCTGCTGTGTAACAGGTTGAACAGAGCTGACAGCGAAGCATAATGGATACTGGACTTTTCAGATGATAATCAATATAATTTGGGTGCGCAGCACTATTTCTTTTGGTATGCGTGGATTGTAGAGGTGCATTTTGAACAGTTCTTGATTCGAAATGCTGTGTAATGGGTTGAACATAGCTGACAACAAAGTGTAAATGGATACTTCACTTTTCAGATTATAGCTGGGGCGCACAGTGCCATTTCAGATGCGGTATGCGTGGGTTCATCAATCATAATAAAATTATACAAAAATATTTAACAAACAAGTACACAAAAAAATTGGAATTTTCAACTAGAGTAGGGACCATAGCACATCAATAAAAAGTACTGAAACAAGTTGGAGTAGTCCATGATATTAAATCACCGTAAAACAATAAGAAGTGTTATATCCCCTAGCTCAAGATACCATGAGCACAGAAGGGATATAACACTTCTTATTGTGTTACTGTGATTTAATATCATGGACTACTCCAACTTGTTTCAGTACTTTTTATCGATGTGCTATGGTCCCTACTCTAGTTGAAAATTCCAATTTTTTTCATGTACTTGTTAATATATGTAGTACACACAACTTGGATTTGGCCATAAAAACCATTCAGACAGAAAACATTTTGTTATCCTCCTATCCTACAAACCGAATGTTGGTGAAGAAAGATAGTGCAATAGCTTATTCACAAGTGTTTCGAGTATGGACCATGCCCACAATACTAATAACACAAAATACAAACGAGCTAACCACTCTACAAGCAAGCTTACTCTTCTAGGCCTTTAGTAAACCCTGTAATTACACTATAAACAATTCAATAACACTGTACAAAACATTAAACTTGTGTAGCCAAAATCCTCTGTAATATCTGAATGTACCAATAACTGAATCTTTCAGGTATGTATATGTAATATAATATGTCCTGTGGTTGCAATAATATTGGCTTGTGTAATTGTTCAAAAAGTGTGGGCTGTTAGCCTGCTATGGGTCAGAAGTGTTACATATCAGTTGTAACACGGGGCATTTGTGCTTTGGCCTGATGTATATTCCCTCATCCCTCAGGCCTATGACCCTCAGTCTGTTGGGCATACATATCATGCAAAGCCATCATGCCCGTGTTACAACTACTACTTGTAGACTGAAGCAGACTGGATTACAAAATCATTAGTATATACACCATTATTACTAACCAATCACATCCAGTGTAACACTACTATTAGCCATTGCTGGTGGAGTAGTGTTTATCACTACCTTGCAATGGTATCGTCTACCATCATCAGTTGTGTTCAATTGTGAGATGTCGTATGCGTCTGTGTACACTGCTGAGTTGTCTGTTGTGGAGCTAATATTGACATTAATACTGACCCCCATCACCCTCTTTAGTTCTACACCATCATTTCTCCATATAATATCCACTCTACTGGTAATATCTCTCACAGTAATCACACTACACTCCAGCGTTAGTGACTGACCAACTATCTGAGTAGTGGTAAGGGCTTCAACATATACATCAGGTGTTGGTACTGTGAAGCACAACAACAATTACTACATTGGTGCATGAAACAGCCTGTATTGTAGGGCTCTGCAATATACCCATATTTAGTCATATAAAGGTCTTAACAAAACCACAATACAGGCTTTGTTAATGGATACACTACTTTTAAGGTTGTTTATTCAGTTTTTTATGTGACCGGGCTTGCAAAAAACAAGACTAAATAAATTTGTCTACTTTTTAAAAGTTCACCACTCATAACTTTTCATTGCATTACAGTACTATGGCCATGAAAATTTCAGCACTTGTTTTAAACCAAGTCAGGGGCAGATCTAGGTGGGTGCTAAGCTAGGGGCATCTACATAATATTGGGTGCTAAGAAAAGTGGTAGCGCTACTGGTTGATACAACTACACTATAGTAGTACAGTGTGCAAAGCACAGACGTGTTTTATCTAGGGAGGTCTGGGGGGTTGCCCTCACAAGAAAGTTTTGCAAATTTAGCTTTCTGAGATTGAAATTGGCAATAATTTTTACTGAATCTTACTAAGCATTGTGAGCCACTTTAGCGATTAAAGTGAAATCATTACTATTTTTCTAACAGTGGTACAGTATAACTAGCTGGCTTTCATAATTTATAAAGGGATCCACATAAATGCTGCAGTATAGTTTGAGTTCAAGGTTGAAGTTAAATGGGTCTAGGATTTGGTATTTGTTCTTTATCACTTTAAAGAATTTTAATGATGGATAGAGTAGTTGACTGTTCTATTAGAGTATTTTGATGTTAAGCACTTTTCCCGACATTAAATTTGACCCTCTCTTGTTGATTCCTAGAAGAGATTAGCTCTTTTCTCTTCTTGCTCTTTTCCATCTTTTCATTGTCCATGTATGTTTTAGATGTAATTAAACCTGTACTGTAGCTTCTACTATCTTTCTAGCTAGCACATAGTAAAATTTTGGATGGGGCGCTTCAGCTCCCCCATATCCACCTCCCTATGTAAATATTCCCTTAGATACTCTATTCCAATATTGAGGCAATATTTATTATGTGATGGAGTGTGCCAATATTCCCTGTTTTCACTGGCCCAGTACAGCTAATGTTACATGAACATTTATTGATACTGCATGTATGTTTCAGAATAACACTTTGTAAATATTTCCTATCAAGGGCAAGAGAAGGAGAGGAATTCAAGTCTGAAATAGTGAAACAATCAAAGTAGTTTGTATTCATATAAAGCCTTACATTCCAGGCCAGATACTCTATCTTAAAGTGAGAACGTGATGCCATGTTGACAATTGTAATCCTCAGGTACCAGAAGCAAACATCCTCGTATGCAATATTTGTTCACTTAAAATGTGTAATAAGCATCCTTGCAAACCCATTTGTTATTGATTAGTGGATGTGATGGGTGACAAGACTATCACCATTATATAGCTCACTTGCATTACTAATGTGTTAAGTATTCTTGCAGACATGCTTCTCATGCTCATACATGATTAAAATGAAATAAACTTTACAAGTCACGGAGGAGCATTGAATTGAAATCTTGCTGACATGAGTAATAAATGCTGGTAGGCACTTCATGAATGAAAGGACTTCAAACCAGTCTCACGTGGTCAGACCGCTATTTTCTCCCACGATGTTTAGCAATGGGAAATTATAAGTGCCTGCTTATAATTTTTGATTGATAAGTGCCATGGGAGAAAAGGCGGTCTGGCCACGTGAAACAATTCAAAACCCAACATAGAACATTAATTTATTGCAAACAACTGTCTCTGGAAAAACTGGTCTTATTGTCCATTTAAAAGTATCGAGAAACACCGGTTTTAAATATTCAGAGTGTTGTAGCTGGCCAATGGTGGTAGCTACGCATACCAAATTTTCACACATGTTACAACAATTTCTTACCTTCCAGATCATCCACTGAAGAAGCAGTCAACAGCTAAGTTTCCTGCCATTTCATGTAGTTTTTAAACTGAGGTTGACTGCATCAGCCGAGCTCCAAAGGGGTGGGAGGTGGGGGGGGGCCTGGAAGGCGGGCAAGATGATGTTTGAAAACATGTTGGGATGAATTAGGCCAAGTTATGGGCCATTCAGGGCTCAAAAGGTGGCTAAAATGAAAGGAAATTTACATTGTCCAATACCACAGAGCTGTACAGCCACACACAGCCATCTCCTGGTTGGCCAGGGCTCCATCAAGACCCCAGACAACTTGTACGGTTTGCCACTGTGCTTGAAAAAAGCAACCAGCAAAAGCAGACCACTTCACTCTGGTTGACTGTGACAGTGAAATTTGATACCACATTCATTAAGCTTTGTGTTTGTGCAAAAAAGTCAAACTTCCTGTCTTGGGCGATAGGAACTGGTTGTCGCAGATCCAGTCATATTTGTAAACAACTGCTAGCATATTTTTCTCTGGCAGGTTTTATTGGTGCACATTTCTGGGGTCATTCAAATATTTAACTACAAAGAAACACCATAGCAGACCTCTTAAACTATTAGGAAAGCATATCACTTCAACTTGGAAAGGGGTGTCCTACATGTGTGAACAAAAATGAAGTGTAGCCTTGAGGGTTTGTTTAGAGAGTTTGCGGGGAAAACACTTTACAGTGGAGCCTCTCTATTACAGACATTTTGCTGTAATATAGAGGTTTTCCTCTTAACGAGACCTGTTGGGACAAAAATTTTTGTCCATATTTTGGAGGTTTTTCTATTGTGTCCTGATTTCAGGGAGTTTGTTAAGAGAGGTTTGTGGAGAAGCTTGCTATACACAACAGTGACTTCATACTTAATTGGATTACTATTAACATTAATTACCACTTTGTATGCATACACTTATCAGTTTTTGTAGCTTATTAGTGTAATCAGCCAGTTGTTTTTTACCTACCCATGTCTGTATTACTACTTTTTGTATGTTATCATTAGGTTGTTTTGACATATCTCTGTCTTTTTATTGTTCTAGTTTTGTAGCTAATTAACTTTCTTTGTGAACCTGTATGGTTAACCTTTAGTTGACCTTAGCACCACATCTTGTATAAATACAGTGTATGTGTGTTTGAAAAGTCAGTCTGTGCTAAGCCTTGAGAGAGCAAGTTTGGAGAATTGTAGCTAGAACCACTCCGACACGAGACAAGGTTCCACTGTAGACAAACTATAAAACAGTTAAGAAGATATTTCTGTTCATAATTAAGTTGTTGAAAGCAGTTTATACGGATAGTGCTTCCTTAGCAATGCATAGTACTTAGAGAATTATGAAATAATTCACCTATTACAAATTTCGAAGTTACAATAACTATTTGATAATTCTGTATGCATAATTGTATTATTGCAAAACAGAATCCTTAATCAAAATAATATTACATGTACATTTCCAGCTACACTGTATATACGGTAATTGAGTCGTGCCTGGTTTTTAGAAGTAGTACAAAAGAAAAAGCCCAAACCTCATGATGCCTGATCATTATAAAATGAGTTGTCTGTATATTCAGGAAAATTTTACTGATGTGGACTACTGTACAGTACATACTGTAAAGTGGAATTTTATCCTGACCAGAGGACTTTAATCTTGCATTTAGGGAACATTGCAACATTAAAATTTATGACCTATTCTATCACATAGATTTTTGCTGTTGTGAGGTCATATACAGTACCTATGTGGTAGCATTAATCTACAAACCAGGTGCTTGTTTAGGTAGATGGAAAACGCAGAAATGGTTGGATAAGAACATAGACACAGATGTGGACACAGACACAGACAGTTTTAAAGTACACCTTTACATTAATCATAATTTTCATACCTAATATTGTTCTGTACACAAGTCTTTTCTTCCAAACTCAGACAACACCTTCTCATAACACTTATCCTTTTAAAACTGCATGTGCAGAGGATAGGCTAGGATGCTACAGAGTACAAAAGACCATGTACTGTTGCACATATGCTCTAGAATTGTAGCGATTCAGGAGATATGTCCTAGTAAAGTTTCGCAGGCTAGATCCAGCTTTCACTATAAGATGTAGGGACTTATACCTAAGTGATGAGGCTCTAAGGGCCTGCCCTGTGAGACTAAGTTGGGACATGCCAGCTGAATCTATGACTCTGCATTAGATATCTAGAGCATGTGTATAACAGTACAGTGTACCATGGTGCTCTATAGCATGTTGGCCAATTCCCCACACATATATGTGCTTATAATGGATAAGAATTTGGGAAAGTGACTTCTGGGTCTGGAAACATTAGGTATAAATGTGAACATGTATTTTGACAATGTCCATGTCTGTTCCTTCATCTACATCCATGTCTGATCATTTCTAACCACCCTACTTGTTTATGTACATAATGGCTTGCCCATTATTTATAATAGCTCAATCAGTTGTTGTTCCCCTGACAAATACTAACATTGGTGAGCATTGCAAAACAGCAACTTTGTTTCTCAAATTTAAGGAGCATGGAGAAAACACCTATTTTATACTAACCTTCATGCTTTTCATCTTATACACTTGTTGGAACGATTAATAATTACATGTGAACAATTTATCATACCGTAGTATTGTGAATTTGTCACCTTGTAAGATTAAAATAGCAAGGTTTTCTTTCATAAACAATTTTTTTTGTGGGAAAAACCTGCTATGCAAAGGCATTTTATATGCCTTTCAACATTGTATAGCAAATCATCAATTAACATGCTTATGTGATCACCCTAGCCAGATAAAGACCATGGCTTCTTTCATGCCATCACTACTGGTTTTTGGTAAAGTAAAGCACATTTATAACATCCGTATTTTTCGTGATGACTGGATTGATTTCAGAGGCACTTTTACTATTGTTCTTCGATCGTAGCACTGTGTAATGGACTGACTATAGCTGAAGCAAATTAAGCGTAATCGCCACTTCACTTTCGAGTTAGTAATTGATAGTTGGTATGGGGAATGTGTTCAGACAAAAACATTAATGGTGGTGCTCTCATTTCTTTTGATGCAGTATGCTTGGGTCCACCAGTCATACACAAAAAAGTGTAATCGCCACTTCACTTTCAAGTTAGTAATTGATAGTTGGGGAATGTGTTCAGACAAAAACATTAATGGTGGTGCTCTCATTTCTTTTGATGCAGTATGCTTGGGTCCACCAGTCAATGACATACAAGAAAGTAAACAAACAAGTGTAAAACAAGTTAATGTTGTGTTACTTCTAAAAACCAGGTGCCATGCAGCTAGCTAACTCATCTGGAATTACAGTATATGCTACTATGAATTAACCAACTATGTATTACTATATTACAATAGGGTAGTTTTGGGTTGTGCAATAATATTATTAGCTAATTCTCGTATTTCGTAATTCATGAAATTTTCATAATTCGTTCAATCACGTTGCTATGCACTGCTAAGGATGTATATAATTTATGTACATGTGTGTTGTATTGTTTTTTGTATGTGTATTATTGTTCTGTTATTATGTATGTTTGGATTGTACTGTGTGTATTTTGCTTGTATGTATATGTTCATGTATGTGCTTGTATGTATGTCCCTCCAGTGAGGAAAAGCGGCTGTGCCAATCATTGAGAGGTTAAACTTATCAATCAATCAATCAATCAATCAATCAATCAATCAATCAATCAATCAAAGAAGGAAGCATTTGCTAAACAAACCGCTTTTACCAACATATCACGCACAGAAGTATCATCTAAACTGTTTATTATAGCGTGACTAACATGTTTTTCCTACAAATTCTCTCGACAAAGCCTCAAAGCTGCTCTTCATTTTCATTCGCGTATGTAAGGGATACGCCCCCTTTCAACTCGAAGCAATAGGCTATTCCTGGTAGTGTACGAGGCCTGCACCGTTGTTTTTCAGTTGCTAAATGCCTGAAAACCTCAAGGGGAAGGTAGTCTGAGGAAAGTCGCCACACCCATATTTCAGTCTGCCGAAAAGAAACCACCTCAGAGCAAAGTTCACCTGTGCAGAAGTTTAATACAGACTTCATTTTGCTTTAACTTCTTACATAAAAGTTGTTTTTACCATTATTTAACGATTTTGCTCAAGTATGGGTGAGTACGGACAAACATAAGTGGATAGGTAGATAGGTACACACACACACACACACACACACACACACACACACACACACACACACACACACACACACACACACACACACACACACACACACACACACACACACACACACACACACACACACACACACACACACTTTTATGAAAACAATTTCAGTAAACCAGGCACGCACCTGGTTTAAATTAGGAATTATAAGCTCCATTAGGGATCATAGAAAAAACAAGGGAGGTTGCTTACACCTGCAGATATACTAGTGGACATTTAATCCCTAATTCAGTCATGGTATAGACTAAATGTCTACTATCTGCAGGTGTAGGCAACTTCCCTTGTTTCCCTTTTTTAATGATCCCCAATCAAGCATAAAATTCCTATTTTTTCCTCATACTTGTTAAAAATATACACCCTCCTTGGAAGACTATTTTTGCTATGCTGTTTCTCGTTAATGCATTCCTGAGCACTGTTAATACAGCTATTATGGCATTTATACACCTTCTCTTTCCTTTGGAATAAGGTGTAAAAGTGGTATATTCACATCTCAGATCAAAGGAAAGCCAGTGCATACATACTACACCTGTGGTGAAGATCAAAGTGCCGTGCTGTAGTACATACGTATATAACTGAATAATACCATGGCAAACTAAGTGATATTACCATGGTTTGTGTCTACGCCTACCATATATGTGTAACTTCACGCATTCCATGAAATTCTTACATAAACAGTAAACAAGTCTCTAATACCAACACCTAAATTAACCAAGAATTATTCACCCATCAGAGAGTATTTGGACCTCCATGACTTTATATTATGTTGCTTTTTCCTCTCTGCAGCTCTCACTACGATTTCTTTTAAATCGTAAAGGGTTTGAGGCATGATGGCTAACCTATAAACATACTCATTTTCAAAATTATTCCCTTAGGCTGTTTAGTAACCCTGCAGGCATGAGAAAATATTGGTCTTTCAATTATCCATAACTATGTGGATGTTTATCTATACAAAAACAGCCAAGCAGCGAAAAAAGGGAGTGGTCCCCTAAAAGCCAAGGTGAAATAAGATGTGAAATCAAATGTGGGGGCTAAGAAACGACCGTTCATGGCAAAAATTTTAATAACAACAATTCAGGCGAATTTGTGTTGCCTTCTCCAAGTTTTACATACAGTACTAAGATTCGGCAGCAAATTCACCTGAATTGTCTTTATTAACATTTACTTACCATCATAGTCATTTCTTGGCCATCACACTTGATTTCATATCTTTTTCACCCTGGATATTTAGGGGCCACACCCTTTTTCACAGCGGCTGTTTTTGTATAGATATCACTTCTTTTTGTATTTGTATACTCCAAAGCTGGCCTGAGCTTTGGAGATTCTTTTACTTGTGTTTTTCTTTACTGCAGAAAGGAGGAAGACATCAAGAGCTGAGTTCTGTGGATATTTTTTATAGTGACGCATTTTGTTTACAAAAATTTACACTGTATGAAAGTTATCACTACCTCAAAGTCATGTCCTTTGTAGCTGAACTCACTACAAAGTGACTTCCAGTGCAGCTGGACTCTCTTGAGAATGAGCTGAACTATCTACAAGGTGACTTGTTTGTAGCTCCATAGGGTGATATGTTTGTTGTTAAACTCTCTACCGGTAGACTTGTTCATAGCTGAACTCTCTACAAAGTGACCTTTTTTGTAGCTGAAGTGTGATTTGAACTTTCTACCAGGTGACTGGTTTGTAGCTAAACTCTCTAAAGAGTGACCTTAAATCTCTTCAGGATGACTTGCTAAATACTGAATACTCCATAATTTTGTAGCTGAACTTTCTACAAGGTGATTTTTTGGTACAGTAGTTGAACACTCTACAGGGTGAGTTGTTGAATAATACTGACCTCTCCACATGCAGGGTGTTTGTTTGCAGCTGAACACTTTACTGGGTGGTTTTTTGTATCTGAATTCTACAGGTGACTTGTTTGTAGCTAAAGTCTTTACATGGTGACCTTTTATTATCATACAGTACGATAGTACTGTATAGTAGGGACCACAAAGGAGTAGGCATGGCCCACGAAATAACATCACCTAAAAACCAGCCTCAATTTTCCCTGACAACGATGAGGCAGTATTGGTTAGGTAAAACTAAGCCCAAACAAGCTATCAGATCAAACCGAACTGCTTTCAACAAGTTGCTACAGAATTTTAAAATTAATTTATTTAACGGAATTTTCTACTGACTGACTGACTGTCTGATGCCTTCAGTCAAGCATAACTTGATAACGGCTAAGGTTACGGGCTTGATTTTTTTCACTTTTCAATGTCGCTTCAGCCCGAAAGGTGCCTTTTGACATACCGCAGTACATACAATGCATTCTTCATGGACTTACCAGTGTCCTCCTTTGTGTCCCATTCATCTTTGCTGACAGCGAAAAGTGTTGATTTGATGATAGCATGTGATGGCTTCCCTTCATAATGGAAATTGTCCATATTTTTCATAGTGGCTGTTATGATTGCAGAGGTGCTTTACGAACAGTTTTCAATCCGTACTGCTGTGTAACGGGTTTAACACAGCTGACAACAAAGCGTAATGGATACTTCATTTTTCAGACAATAATTAATATAACTGGGGTGCACGGCACTATTTCTTTTGGTATGCATGGATTGCAGAGGTGCTTTTCGAACAGTTCTAGGTCTGTACCAAGTTGAACATAGCTGACAATGAAGCGTAATGGATACTTCACTTTTCAGATGATAATTGATATAGCTGGGGGTGCACGGCACCATTTCAGATGTGGTATGCGTGGGTTCACCAGTCATAACAATAAAATTTACAAAAAAAAGTTAACAAACAAGTACAGAGGAAAGAATTTTCAATTAGAATAGGGACCATAGCACATCAATAAAAAGTACTGAAACAAACTGGAGTAGTGCACGATATTAGATCACAGTAAAACAATAAAAAGTGTTATTTATATCCCTACTGTGCTCAAGATACCATAATGGAAATGCACAGTAGGGATATAACACTTCTTATTGTTTTACTGCGATTTAATATCGTGCACTACTCCAGCTTGTTTCAGGACTTTTTATCAATGTGCTATGGTCCCTACTCTAGTTGCAAATTCCAAATTTTTCTGTGTACTTGTTATTAATATTATTAACGCTTTACAGTGACCAGCACTGAAAGTATGACAGCAACTTGTGCTGCAGCCTTAGGATTACCTAACCTAGTTACAAGGACTCAGACTTAAACAATGACTTATAGCAAATTAAGGTGTAACAGAAAAGGAGCCAAAGTAAAGAAAAAACCCCAGGATTCGAACTGCAAGTGGAGGAAAAAATCCCTCCACTTGTTTAATATTGAACTCTCCACATGGTGACTTGTTTGTAGCTGAATTTTCTAAATTCTGACATTTTGTAGCTGAAATCTCTTCAGGGTGACTTGATTAATACTGAATTCTCCACAGGGTGATTAGTTTGTAGCTGAAGTTTCTACTGGGTGATTAGTTTGGCTGCCATGCATAATATTCCATACATGCGTGAGGTTGTAAGTGGACTGTATTGCAGGCCTGTATGCAGGAATCTCAAAAGGGGGGTTCTAAATTGAAGCGGTAGGTGATTCCAGATGTGGGGGTCTGGGGGCACAGCCTCCAGACACTGAGAAAAGTTTAATATTCAATGTCCTGAGAATAGCCTCAAATTGCTTAAATGCAGAAATGCATGCAATGATAAAATAAACTTCTCACACATCATTGTGTTGACACAAATTCCTCTCAAAATATGTGACCCAGTCTGGGAAAACTGGGCTTATCGCCTATTTAAATATTTCAAGAAATGCTGGTTTTAAGTATTTAGTGTGTTGTAGCTCGCCAATGGTTGAAGCTATGCGTACCAAATTTTCACACGTTTTGTACCAATTCCTTACCTTCCAGAGCATCCACTGTGCAAATAGCCAACAACTAAGTTTCCTGCCATTTTAGATAGTTTTTAAACCGAGGTTGACTGTATCAGGCGAGCTGCAAATTGGGTGGGAGGTGGGGGCCCTGGAAGGCGGGCAAGATGGTGTTCAAAAATTGAAAAGGAAGGCCAAGGGATAAATTAGGCCAAGTTTTGGGCCATTGAGGTCTCAAAACTGGTTAAAATGAAAGGACATTCACAGCAGAGGTTCTTATTCAACACCACAGAGCTGTACAGCCACATACAGTCATCCCCAGGCTGAACAGAGCTCCATTAAAGCCCCACACCACACGTACGGATCGCCACTGGGCTTGGGAAAAGCAGCCAGCAAAAGCAGCCAGCAAAACCAGACCACTCAAGTCTAGCTGATTTTAATTGTGGAATTAGATAGTTTATTCATGTAGCTTTGTGTCCTGGGTGAAAAATTGAATCTACTGACATGGGCGATAAGACCAGTTTTCTCAGACTGGGTACATATATAGGCCCATCGCACACTAATGCAAACAAGAAATTAAAATATGGTTGTAGTGCATGTACACTCCATCATTTCTAAGACTGTTCAGGGTCATTCTGTGGTCATTCATTTGAGCTATAAGCAAAACCTTACATTTCACCATTGTCCAAACATGGACGGATGATAACTATTCCGGGCTCTTATTAGAAAATATTTAACAAATTGCGATCGAAATTAATTGAAATAATAATAGTAGCTCTCAGTGCAGTATGGTCATGGATGGCTCGATGAATGGCCTTAATAAGATACTGTAAGTAGAATAATAGAAGCCTTAGTGATAGAGAGAAAACCTCTGTCTGTATTCATGCATCATTAAAGTGGTTTCTATGTACACAGATATTAAACCTCGAAGAGCTATGGTTAATACCTGGAAGCCACATGCGGTTCAGCTGGTAGAAGCCATGGAAAGTGTATAATGAATGCTAGAACACAAATTACAGTTGAAAATATCATTTTACAGTAAAAATAAATTTCCAGGTAAAATAGGGGGTTTGACTGAACCCCCTCGAACCCACCCCCCACCCCCAGGTATGGGCCTGTACTGTAACCCAATGTTACTTTATTCAACATTATAATCTTGAAGCTACCTTGCAATTGCATACATAATATACGGTGCATGACAACAAAAGAGCATGTACAACCAGTACGCATTTCATCAACAACTCACTTGCACCTTGTGCCATACACTCATTAGACAACATCAGAACAAAACAAAATATTCCAATAATGTTAAAATGATTGGACATATTACTA